>NW_024058120.1:232709-371567 GCF_016432855.1 Salvelinus namaycush
TAGGGTAGCATCCCAGCCCAGGACTAAGGAAAGCTGAGTATTGATAGGGCAGCATCCCAGCCCAGGACTAAGGAAAGCTGAGTATTGATAGGACAGCATCCCAGCCCAGGACTAAGGAAAGCTGAGTATTGATAGGACAGCATCCCAGCCCAGGACTAAGGAAAGCTGAGTATTGATAGGGTAGCATCCCAGCCCAGGACTAAGGAAAGCTGAGTATTGATAGGGCAGCATCCCAGCACAGGACTAAGGAAAGCTGAGTATTGATAGGGCAGCATCCCAGCCCAGACTAAGGAAAGCTGAGTATTGATAGGGCAGCATCCCAGCCCAGGACTAAGGAAGCTGAGTATTGATAGGCAGCATCCCAGCCCAGGACAAGGAAAGCTGAGTACTGATAGGGAGCATCCAGCCCAGCTAAGGAAGTGAGTATTGATAGGGTAGCATCCCAGCCCAGGACTAAGGAAAGCTGAGTATTGATAGGCAGCATCCCAGCCCAGGACTAAGGAAAGCTGAGTATTGATAGGGCAGCATCCAGCAGGACTAAGGAAAGCTGAGTGTTGATAGGAAGCACCCCAGCCAGGACTAAGGAAAGCTGAGTATTG
The DNA here is from genome assembly GCF_016432855.1 of Salvelinus namaycush. Classification (NCBI taxonomy): domain Eukaryota; kingdom Metazoa; phylum Chordata; class Actinopteri; order Salmoniformes; family Salmonidae; genus Salvelinus; species Salvelinus namaycush. Next base: position 233,309 of record NW_024058120.1, read on the forward strand.
ATAGGGCAGCATCCCAGCGCCAGGACTAAGGAAAGCTGAGTATTGATAGGGCAGCATCCCAGCCCAGGACTAGGAAAGCTGAGTGTTGATAGGGCAGCATCCCAGCCCAGACTAAGAAAGCTGAGTATTGATAGGGTAGCATCCAGCCCAGGACTAAGGAAGATGAGTATGATAGGGCAGCATCCCAGGACTAAGGAAAGCTGAGTATTGATAGGCAGCATCCCAGCCCAGGACTAGGAAAGCTGAGTATTGATAGGACAGCATCCCAGCCCAGGACTAAGGAAAGCTGAGTATTGATAGGCAGCATCCGCCCAGGACTAAGGAAAGCTGAGTTTTGATAGGAGCATCCCAGCCCAGGACTAAGGAAAGCTGAGTATTGATAGGGCAGCATCCCACCAGGACTAAGGAAGCTGAGTATTGATAGGCAGCATCCCAGCCCAGGACTAAGGAAAGCTGAGTATTGATAGGGCAGCATCCCAGCCCAGGACTAAGGAAAGCTGAGTATTTACAGTGTAGCATCCCAGCCCAGGACTAAGGAAAGCTGAGTATTGATAGGGCAGCATCCCAGCCCAGGACTAAGGAAAGCTGAGTACTGATAGGGCAGCATCCCAGCCCAGGACTAAGGAAAGCTGAGTATTGATAGGGCAGCATCCCAGCCAGGACTAAGGAAAGCTGAGTATGATAGGGCAGCATCCCAGCCCAGGACTAAGGAAAGCTGAGTATTGATAGGCAGCATCCCAGCCCAGGACTAAGAAAGCTGAGTTTGATAGGACAGATCAGCCCAGGAAAGGAAAGCTGAGTATTGATAGGGCAGCATCCAGCCCAGGACTAAGGAAAAGTGAGTATTGATAGGGCAGCATCCCAGCCCAGGACTAAGGAAAGCTGAGTATTGATAGGACAGCATCCACCCAGGACTAAGGAAAGCTGAGTATTGATAGGGCAGCATCCCAGCCCAGGACTAAGGAAAGCTGAGTATTGATAGGGCAGCATCCCAGCCCAGGACTAAGGAAAGCTGAGTATGATAGGGCAGCATCCCAGCCAGGACTAAGGAAAGCTGAGTTTGATAGGCAGCATCCACCCAGGACTAAGGAAAGCTGAGTATTGATAGGGCAGCATCCCAGCCCAGACTAAGGAAAGCTGAGTATTGATAGGGCAGCATCTAAAAATCCCAGCCCAGGACTAAGGAAAGCTGAGTATGATAGGACAGCATCCAGCCAGGACTAAGGAAAGCTGAGTATTGTAGGGCAGCATCCCAGCCCAGACTAAGGAAAGCTGATGTATGATAGGGCAGCATCCCAGCCCAGGACTAAGGAAAGCTGAGTATGATAGGCAGCATCCCAGGACTAAGGAAAGCTGAGTATGTGGCAGCATCCCAGCCCAGGACTAAGGAAAGCTGAGTATTGATAGGCAGCATCCCAGCCCAGGACTAAGGAAAGCTGATATTGATAGGGCAGCATCCCAGCCCAGGACAAGGAAAGCTGAGTTGATAGCAGCATCCCAGCCCAGGCTAAGGAAAGCTGAGTGTTGATAGGACAGCCCCAGCCCAGGACTAAGGAAAGCTGAGTTGATAGGAGCATCCCAGCCCAGGACTAAGGAAAGCTGAGTATTGATAGGGCAGCATCCCAGCCAGACTAAGGAAAGCTGAGTATTGATAGGCAGCATCCCAGCCCAGGACTAAGGAAAGCTGAGTATGATAGGACAGCATCCCAGCCAGGACTAAGGAAAGCTGAGTATTGATTGGGCAGCATCCCAGCCCAGGACTAAGGAAAGCTGAGTATTGATAGGGCAGACTCCCAGCCCAGGACTAAGGAAAGCTGAGTGTTGATAGGCAGCATCCGCCCAGGACTAAGGAAAGCTGAGTATTGATAGGGCAGCATCCCAGCCCAGGACTAAGGAAAGCTGAGTGTTGATAGGACAGCATTCCAGCCAGGACTAAGGAAAGCTGAGTATTGATAGGGCAGCATCCCAGCCCAGACTAAGGAAAGCTGAGTATTGATAGGGCAGCATCCCAGCCCAGGACTAAGGAAAGCTGAGTATGATAGGACAGCATCCCAGCAGGACTAAGGAAAGCTGATATTGTAGGGCAGCATCCCAGCCCAGGACTAAGGAAAGCTGAGTATTGATAGGGCAGCATCCCAGCCCAGGACTAAGGAAAGCTGAGTATTGATTGGTAGCATCCCAGCCCAGGACTAAGGAAAGCTGAGTATTGATAGGGCAGCATCCCAGCCCAGGACTAAGGAAAGCTGAGTATTGATAGGGCAGCATCCCAGGACTAAGGAAAGCTGAGTATTGATAGGGCAGCATCCCAGCCCAGGACTAAGGAAAGCTGAGTATTGATAGGGTAGCATCCCAGCCCAGGACTAAGGAAAGCTGAGTATTGATAGGGCAGCATCCCAGGACTAAGTTAAGCTGAGTATTGATAGAGCAGCATCCCAGGACTAAGGAAAGCTGAGTATTGATAGGGCAGCATCCCAGGACTAAGGAAACCTGAGTATTGATAGGGCAGCATCCCAGGACTAAGGAAAGCTGAGTATTGGTAGGGTAGCATCCCAGCCCAGGACTAAGGAAAGCTGAGTATTGATAGGGCAGCATCCAGCCCAGGACTAAGGAAAGCTGAGTGTTGATAGGACAGCATCCCAGCCAGGACTAAGGAAAGCTGAGATTGATAGGGCAGCATCCCAGCCCAGACTAAGGAAAGCTGAGTATTGATAGGCGCATCCCAGCCCAGGACTAAGGAAAGCTGAGTATGATAGGCAGCATCCCAGCCCAGGACTAAGGAAAGCTGAGTATTGATAGGGCAGCATCCCAGCCCAGGACTAAGGAAAGCTGAGTATTGATAGGGCAGCATCCCAGCCCAGGACTAAGGAAAGCTGAGTATTGATTGGTCAGCATCCCAGCCCAGGACTAAGGAAAGCTGAGTATGATAGGCAGCATCCCAGCCCAGGACTAAGGAAAGCTGAGTATTGATAGGGCAGCATCCACAGGACTAAGGAAAGCGAGTATGATAGGGCAGCATCCCAGCCAGGACTAAGGAAAGGAGTATTGATAGGGTAGCATCCCAGCCCCGGACTAAGGAAAGCTGAGTATTGATAGGGCAGCATCCAGGACTAAGAAGCTGAGTATTGATAGGGCAGCTCACCAGGACTAAGGAAAGCTGAGTATTGATAGGGCAGCATAGCCCAGGACTAAGGAAAGCTGAGTATTGATAGGGCAGCATCCCAGGACTAAGGAAAGCTGAGTATTGATAGGGTAGCATCCCAGCCCAGGACTAAGGAAAGCTGAGTATTGATAGGGCAGCATCCCAGCCCAGGACTAAGGAAGCGTGAGTATTGATAGGCGCACCCGCCAGGACTAGGAAAGCTGAGTATTGATAGGACAGCATCCCAGCCCAGGACTAAGGAAAGCTGAGTATTGATAGGGCAGCATCCCAGCCCAGAACTAAGGAAGCTGAGTATTGATAGGCAGCATCCCAGCCAGGACTAAGGAAAGCTGAGTATTGATAGTAGCATCCCAGCCCAGGACTAAGGAAAGCTGAGTATTGATAGGGCAGCATCCCAGCCCAGGACTAAGGAAAGCTGAGTATTGATAGGGTAGCATCCCAGCCCAGGACTAAGGAAAGCTGAGTATTGATAGGGCAGCATCCCAGCCCAGGACTAAGGAAAGCTGAGTATTGATAGGGCAGCATCCCAGCCCAGGACTAAGGAAAGCTGAGTATTGATAGGGACAGCATCCCAGCCCAGGACTAAGGAAAGCTGAGTATTGATAGGGCAGCATCCCAGCCCAGGACTAAGGAAAATGAGTATTGATTGGCAGCATCCAGCCCAGGACTAAGGAAAGCTGAGTATTGATAGGGAGCATCCCAGCCCAGGACTAAGGAAAGCTGAGTTGATAGGGTAGTACCAGCCCAGGACTAAGGAAAGCTGAGTTTGATAGGGTAGCATCCCAGCCCAGGACTAAGGAAAGCTGAGTATTGATAGGGTAGCATCCCAGCCCAGGACTAAGGAAAGCTGAGTGTTGATAGGGTAGCATCCCAGCCCAGGACTAAGGAAAGCTGAGTATTGATAGGGTAGCATCCCAGCCCAGGACTAAGGAAAGCTGAGTGTTGATAGGACAGCATCCCAGCCCAGGACTAAGGAAAGCTGAGTGTTGATAGGGTAGCATCCCAGCCCAGGACTAAGGAAAGCTGAGTGTTGATAGGGTAGTATCCCAGCCCAGGACTAAGGAAAGCTGAGTGTTGATAGGGTAGCATCCCAGCCCAGGACTAAGGAAAGCTGAGTGTTGATAGGGTAGTATCCCAGCCCAGGACTAAGGAAAGCTGAGTATTGATAGGGTAGCATCCCAGCCCAGGACTAAGGAAAGCTGAGTGTTGATAGGACAGCATCCAGCCCAGGACTAAGGAAAGCTGAGTGTTGATAGGGCAGCATCCCAGCCCAGGACTAAGGAAAGCTGAGTGTTGATAGGGTAGTATCCCAGCCCAGGACTAAGGAAAGCTGAGTGTTGATAGGACAGCATCCAGCCCAGGACTAAGGAAAGCTGAGTATTGATAGGGTAGCATCCCAGCCCAGGACTAAGGAAAGCTGAGTATTGATAGGGCAGCATCCCAGCCCAGGACTAAGGAAAGCTGAGTGTTGATAGGACAGCATCCCAGCCCAGGACTAAGGAAAGCTGAGTGTTGATAGGGCAGCATCCCAGCCCAGGACTAAGGAAAGCTGAGTGTTGATAGGGTAGTATCCCAGCCCAGGACTAAGGAAAGCTGAGTGTTGATAGGACAGCATCCCAGCCCAGGACTAAGGAAAGCTGAGTATTGATAGGGTAGCATCCCAGCCCAGGACTAAGGAAAGCTGAGTATTGATAGGGCAGCATCCCAGCCCAGGACTAAGGAAAGCTGAGTGTTGATAGGACAGCATCCCAGCCCAGGACTAAGGAAAGCTGAGTGTTGATAGGGCAGCATCCCAGCCCAGGACTAAGGAAAGCTGAGTGTTGATAGGGTAGTATCCCAGCCCAGGACTAAGGAAAGCTGAGTATTGATAGGGTAGCATCCCAGCCCAGGACTAAGGAAAGCTGAGTATTGATAGGGCAGTATCCCAGCCCAGGACTAAGGAAACCTGAGTATTGATAGGGCAGTATCCCAGCCCAGGACTAAGGAAACCTGAGTATTGATAGGGCAGTATCCCAGCCCAGGACTAAGGAAAGCTGAGTATTGATAGGGTAGCATCCCAGCCCAGGACTAAGGAAACCTGAGTATTGATAGGGCAGTATCCCAGCCCAGGACTAAGGAAAGCTGAGTACTGATAGGACAGCATCCCAGCCCAGGACTAAGGAAAGCTGAGTACTGATAGGACAGCATCCCAGCCCAGGACTAAGGAAAGCTGAGTATTGATAGGGCAGCATCCCAGCACAGGACTAAGGAAAGCTGAGTATTGATAGGGCAGCATCCCAGCCCAGGACTAAGGAAAGCTGAGTGTTGATAGGGCAGCATCCCAGCCCAGGACTAAGGAAAGCTGAGTATTGATAGGGCAGCATCCCAGCCCAGGACTAAGGAAAGCTGAGTGTTGATAGGGTAGCATCCCAGCCCAGGACTAAGGAAAGCTGAGTGTTGATAGGGCAGCATCCCAGCCCAGGACTAAGGAAAGCTGAGTATTGATAGGACAGCATCCCAGCCCAGGACTAAGGAAAGCTGAGTACTGATAGGGTAGCATCCCAGCCCAGGACTAAGGAAAGCTGAGTGTTGATAGGACAGCATCCCAGCCCAGGACTAAGGAAAGCTGAGTATTGATAGGGCAGCATCCCAGCCCAGCACTAAGGAAAGCTGAGTATTGATAGGGCAGCATCCCAGCCCAGGACTAAGGAAAGCTGAGTGTTGATAGGACAGCATCCCAGCCCAGGACTAAGGAAAGCTGAGTATTGATAGGGCAGCATCCCAGCCCAGGACTAAGGAAAGCTGAGTATTGATAGGGCAGCATCCCAGCCCAGGACTAAGGAAAGCTGAGTATTGATAGGGCAGCATCCCAGCCCAGGACTAAGGAAAGGCGAGTGAATAAAGGATGCTGCAGTTGAAACTTCTCTTCCTTTGTCCTCTTACTACTCCTCTTACTACTCCTTGCCCTCTTCATTCTCCTCCTCTTCCTCCTCCTTCATCCTCTTCCTTCATCTTCTTCCTCCTCCTCTTCCTCCTCCTTCATCCTCTTCCTTCATCCTCTTCCTCCTCCTCCTCCTCTTCCTCCTCCTTCATCCTCTTCCTTCATCCTCCTCCTCTTCCTCTTCCTTCATCCTCTTCCTCCTCCTCTTCCTCATCCTCCTCCTCTTCCTTCATCCTCCTCCTCCTCCTCTTCCTCTTCCTCATCCTCATCCTCCTCTTCCTTCACTTCTTCCTCTGGTTTCATCTCCACTTCTCTCTCTGACCTGGTACTCTGAACACCTAATGTGTTCCTAATGAGCAGCACTGTCTATCAGAACAAGGACAGATTAACACACTGTTGCTGTTCCTCATTGTGTGTGTGTGTGTGTGTCCATGCACCTGTGTGTTCAGGCTTGTGTGCGTGTGTAGCCTATCGACACACACAGAGCAGAGTGAGATTAACACATCCTTGTCTCTCATTAGTCACTGTAGGAATGTGAAAGACATGAAAGACATGGTGCAAACTCATTCCCCAGTAGGCAAAAGTAGTTGCAATGACATAATGACCACATTTCAACTCTGATTGTATCCGTTGCTTCTACATTTTCACCAGGGCGTTTCTATCTGGACTGGACCCTGGATATATACAAGATAAATACAATTAAATAAGTACAGTAGGCATTACACAGTACGGTCACGTGACTTTAACAGTATCTGACAGTCTGCTCGGTTGCAAGTAAAATTCTGTATTTCATATTACAGTAATTATTCTGTTATATTACAGTAATTACAGTAATATAGAGTATCATATTACAGTACACCTATAGTAATATAGAGTATCATATTACAGTACACCTACAGTAATATAGAGTATCGTATTACAGTACTCCTACAGTAATATAAATACAGTATCATATTACAGTACACCTACAGTAATATAGAGTATCATATTACAGTACTCCTACAGTAATATAAATACAGTATCATATTACAGTACACCTACAGTAATATAGAGTATCATATTACAGTACACCTACAGTAATATAGAGTATCATATTACAGTACTCCTACAGTAATATAAATACAGTATCATATTACAGTACTCCTATAGTAATATAGAGTATCATATTACAGTACTCCTACAGTAATATAAATACAGTATCATATTACAGTATACCTACAGTAATATAGAGTATCATATTACAGTTCACCTACAGTAATATAAATACAGTATCATATTACAGTATACCTACAGTAATATAGAGTATCATATTACAGTTCACCTACAGTAATATAAATACAGTATCGTATTACAGTATACCTACAGTAATATAGAGTATCATATTACAGTTCACCTACAGTAATATAAATACAGTATCATATTACAGTACACCTACAGTAATATAGAGTATCATATTACAGTACTCCTATAGTAATATAGAGTATCATATTACAGTACTCCTACAGTAATATAAATACAGTATCATATTACAGTACTCCTATAGTAATATAGAGTATCATATTACAGTACTCCTACAGTAATATAAATACAGTATCATATTACAGTACACCTACAGTAATATAGAGTATCATATTACAGTACTCCTATAGTAATATAGAGTATCATATTACAGTACTCCTACAGTAATATAAATACAGTATCATATTACAGTACTCCTATAGTAATATAGAGTATCATATTACAGTACTCCTACAGTAATATAAATACAGTATCATATTACAGTACACCTACAGTAATATAGTGTATCGTATTACAGTACTCCTACAGTAATATAGAGTATCATATTAGAGTTCACCTACAGTAATATAAATACAGTATCGTATTACAGTATACCTACAGTAATATAGAGTATCATATTAGAGTTCACCTACAGTAATATAAATACAGTATCGTATTACAGTACACCTACAGTAATATACAGTATCATATTACAGTACTCCTACAGTAATATAAATACAGTATCATATTACAGTACTCCTACAGTAATATAAATACAGTATCATATTACAGTACACCTACAGTAATATAAATACAGTATCATATTACAGTACACCTACAGTAATATAAATACAGTATCGTATTACAGTACTCCTACAGTAATATAAATACAGTATCATATTACAGTACACCTACAGTAATATAAATACAGTATCATATTACAGTACTCCTACAGTAATATAAATACAGTATCATATTACAGTACACCTACAGTAATATAAATACAGTATCATATTACAGTATACCTACAGTAATATAGAGTATCATATTACAGTACACCTACAGTAATATAGAGTATCATATTACAGTACACCTACAGTAATATAAATACAGTATCGTATTACAGTACTCCTACAGTAATATAGAGTATCATATTACAGTACTCCTACAGTAATATAAATACAGTATCATATTACAGTACTCCTACAGTAATATAAATACAGTATCGTATTACAGTACTCCTACAGTAATATAGAGTATCATATTACAGTACACCTACAGTAATATAGAGTATCATATTACAGTACACCTACAGTAATATAGAGTATCGTATTACAGTTCACCTACAGTAATATAGAGTATCGTATTACAGTTCACCTACAGTAATATAAATACAGTATCATATTACAGTATACCTACAGTAATATAGAGTATCATATTACAGTTCACCTACAGTAATATAAATACAGTATCGTATTACAGTACTCCTACAGTAATATAAATACAGTATCATATTACAGTACACCTACAGTAATATAGAGTATCATATTACAGTACTCCTACAGTAATATAGAGTATCATATTACAGTACTCCTATAGTAATATAGAGTATCATATTACAGTACTCCTATAGTAATATAGAGTATCATATTACAGTACTCCTATAGTAATATAGAGTATCATATTACAGTACACCTACAGTAATATAAATACAGCATCATATTACAGTACTCCTATAGTAATATAGAGTATCATATTACAGTACACCTACAGTAATATAAATACAGTATCATATTACAGTACACCTACAGGAATATAGAGTATCATATTACAGTACTCCTACAGTAATATAGTGTATCATATTACAGTACACCTACAGTAATATAAATACAGTATCATATTACAGTTCACCTACAGTAATATAGTGTATCATATTACAGTACTCCTATTGTAATATAAATACATTATCAAAGCAAGTACTGTGTAATGACAGACAGTACAATATCGTAAAATTGACTTTATTTTACTGTAAAACAGTAAATGCTACCGTATCTGTAGAATTCATTAAATTTGTTGAGTGTAGGGGTTTGTATTTCACAGTTTTTTACTGTAATTACAAGGGATTGGTGCAAGTAGGTTGGCTGCTAGGTGAAGGGTTTCCACATTACAGCATATTAATGAATTGTTGGTGTTTTACATCACTTCCACATCTAGAGGCCTGAATTAACAAACTGGCAGGGACTCCATGGTTAAACAGACAAAAAGAACATGGCAACATGCTCAACCATTTAAGGGTAAAGACTTCCCGCCACTCCAATCTATCCCCTACATATTTTAAATGGATTGGAATCATAACCACACAGGAGTGCTTGTTTGGTACCGCATTCTCACTCAAGGGCGCAACAAATATAGCCTCTTACAAGACACGCCTCAAAATATGTTAATGAGCCAGAAACAACAACACCATGCGCCCACTAGTGGTCAAACGTTTTTTTTGGAACCACCAAAAATACAGTATGTCACTGTATTCTGTGTGGGTGGAATTACAGTACCACTCGAAATACAGCAATTCTTTCCCCCGCCCCCAAAACATATTCCTAAGTACCACAATTTACAGTATGCTGCAGTGAAACATTTCAGAGTATTTTACTGTTGATAATACAACACATTTAGTTCTCCAGTACAGTGCAGCAGCTTATTGAACTGAAACACAAGTGGTCCTGAGTTCCCCTGGATTGGACGGCTTCCTGTAGTTTATATCTACTTCCAGAAAATCAGTGATAGTTATATGCCTCTATAAAGAAATAGTTATACGCAGTTGAAGTCAGAAGTGTACATACACTAAGTTGACTGTGCCTTTAAACAGCTTGGAAAATTCCAGAAAATGATGTCATGGCTTTAGAAGCTTCTGATAGGCTAATTGACATCATTTGAGTCAATTGGAGGTGTACCTGTGGATGTATTTCAAGGCCTACCTTCCAACTCTGTGCCTCTTTGCTTGACATCATGGGAAAATCAAAAGAAATCAGTCAAGACCTCAGAAAAAAAATTGTAGACCTCCACAAGTCTGGTTCATCCTTGGGAGCAATTTCCAAACGCCTGAAGGTACCACGTTCATCTGTACAAACAATTGTACGAAAGTATAAACACTATGGGACCACACAGCCGTCATACCGCTCAGGAAGGAGACACGTTCTGTCTCCTGGAGATGAACGTACTTTGGTGTGAAAACAGGTACAAAGTATCTATATCCACAGGAAAACAAGTCCTATATCGACACAACCTGAAAGGCCGCTCAGCAAGGAAGAAGCCACTGCTCCAAAACCGCCATCAAAAAGCCAGACTACGGTTTATAACTGCACATGGGGACAAAGATCGTACTTTTTGGAGAAATGTCCTCTGGTCTGATGAAACAAAAATAGAACTGTTTGGGCATAATGACCATCGTTATGTTTGGAGGAAAAAGGGGGAGGCTTGCAAACCGAAGAACACCATCCCAACTGTGAAGCACGGGGGTGGCAGCATCATGTTGTGGGGGTGCTTTGCTGCAGGAGGGACTGGTGCTCTTCGCAAAATAGATGGCATCATGAGGCAGGGAAATTATGTGGATATATTGAAGCAACATCTCAATACATCAGTCAGGAAGTTAAAGCTTGGTCGCAAATGGGTCTTCCAAATGGACAATGACCCCAATCATACTTCCAAAGTTCTGGCAAAATGGCTTAAGGACAACAAAGTCAAGGTATTGGAGTGGCCATCACAAAGCCCTGACCTCAATCTTATAGAAAATGTGTGGGCAGAACTGAGTCTAAGTCTCTCTGCAGCTCCTCTTCCCTCAGCCTCTGAGTCTAAGTCTCTCTGCAGCTCCTCTTCCCTCAGCCTCTGAGTCTAAGTCTCTCTGCAGCTCCTCTTCCCTCAGCCTCTGAGTCTAAGTCTCTCTGCAGCTCCTCTTCCCTCAGCCTCTGAGTCTAAGTCTCTCTGCAGCTCCTCTTCCCTCAGCCTCTGAGTCTAAGTCTCTCTGCAGCTCCTCTTCCCTCAGCCTCTGGCCTGCCATAGTTTCTACCTTTTCCATTATTGTTTATTTCCCTTAATTCTGTTTTTTTCTCCCCCAGAGCAGTAGGCCAACTGTTTTCCCCTGTGCTGCTAAATCCCAGGGGGGGAACAACCCTCCCAGTGAGACCGAGAGTTGTTTGGTTCCATCTGAGGAGACACACATGCCTGTGCAAACGCACAATCAATATTAATCGACTCCGGGGGGGAAGCGGAGCGACTTCCAAAGTGGATGTTACAGCCGGAGTTGGAGATAATATTTCAGGTTGGTCGAGGCAGATCGCAGACTGCTCGGTTGTGGTCACTCTCTCCCCCGGGGTTATTGATGACCTGCAGGCAGAGGACACTCTGTTTCTATTCTCAGTCCTCTGTCTCACCATCTCTCTTTTATATGGCTTTTTTTTAATCTCTTATTTTTTTCACCTGTCTTGGAGGATGTGGAAGGTTGAAATTATGACTATTTGTTGCAAGTTTAGGGCTCATTTCAGTTTTCATTTCAAGTCGATTTCAGTTCGTGCTGCACTTGATTGAATGAAGGACGCATTTGCAGATATTAAACATCACCAGCTGTCACTCATGGAAATTAAAAAATATAATTCTCTCTTCAAGTTAATACTGATAAGTCATGTATAATTTATGTGTTATGAACACAGATGGGAAGCTATTATGGCTGAACAGAAAACAACAGTTCAATATCTGGATCATCACATGGTTTATCATAATGGATTACAGATCACCACATGGTTCATCATAATGGATTACAGATCATTACATGGTTCATCATAATGGATTACAGATCATTACATGGTTTATCATAATGGATTACAGATCACCACATGGTTTATCATAATGGATTACAGATCATTACATGGTTCATCATAATGGATTACAGATCATTACATGGTTTATCATAATGGATTACAGATCACCACATGGTTCATCATAATGGATTACAGATCATTACATGGTTCATCATAATGGATTACAGATCATTACATGGTTTATCATAATGGATTACAGATCACCACATGGTTCATCATAATGGATTACAGATCACCACATGGTTTATCATAATGGATTACAGATCACCACATGGTTTATCATAATGGATTACAGATCACCACATGGTTTATCATAATGGATTACAGATCATTACATGGTTTATCATAATGGATTACAGATCACCACATGGTTTATCATAATGGATTACAGATCACCACATGGTTTATCATAATGGATTACAGATCACCACATGGTTCATCATAATGGATTACAGATCACCACATGGTTCATCATAATGGATTATACATGGTAACTGATGATATGAACATGTGTTCAGATTACTTGTTACTTTATAGTATACTATAAAGTATACTTTATAGATTACTTCATAGTAATTTACTGTTACTATGGTAATCATAGTAATTTACTGTTACTATGGTAATCATAGTCATTTACTGTTACTATGGTAATCATAGTAATTTACTGTTACTATGGTAATCATAGTCATTTACTGTTACTATGGTAATCATAGTAATTTACTGTTACTATGGTAATCATAGTCATTTACTGTTACTATGGTAATCATAGTAATTTACTGTTACTATGGTAATCATAGTAATTTACTGTTACTATGGTAATCATAGTCATTTACTGTTACTATGGTAATCATAGTCATTTACTGTTACTATGGTAATCATAGTAATTTACTGTTACTATGGTATTCATAGTAATTTACTGTTACTATGGTAATCATAGTCATTTACTGTTACTATGGTAATCATAGTCATTTACTGTTACTATGGTAATCATAGTCATTTACTGTTACTATGGTAATCATAGTCATTTACTGTTACTATGGTATGTCACGTCCTGACCATAGTTCTTATGTGTTTTGCTTGTTTAGTGTTGGTCAGGACGTGAGTTGGGGTGGGAATTCTATGTTGTGTGTCTAGTTTGTCTGTTTCTGTGTCCAGCCTAATATGGTTCTCAATCAGAGACAGCTGTCAATCGTTGTCCCTGATTGAGAATCATACATAGGTGGCTTGTTTTGTGTTGGGGATTGTGGGTGGTTGTTTCCTGTCTCTGTGTTTGTATTCTGCACCAGATAGGTCTGTATCGGTTTGCCACTTTTGTTATTTTGTTATTTGTTTAGTGTTCACTGTAGTTTTTGTTAATTAAACATGTTGAGCACTGGCTACGCTGCGTGTTGGTCCGATCCCTGTTTCACCCCCTCTTATAGTGAAGAGAGGGAAGGCTGCCGTGACATGGTATCCATAGTCATTTACTGTTACTATGGTAATCATAGTCATTTACTGTTACTATGGTAATCATAGTCATTTACTGTTACTATGGTAATCATAGTCATTTACTGTTACTATGGTAATCATAGTCATTTACTGTTACTATGGTAATCATAGTCATTTGGGAAGGATAATTCACTTAATGTGGGTAGTCAGATAGGATAGTGAATGTTACTATGGTGGGTAGTCAGACAGGATAGTGAATATTACTATAGTGGGTAGTCAGATAGGATAGTGAATGTTACTATGGTGGGTAGTTAGATAGGATAGTGAATGTTACTATGGTGGGTAGTTAGATAGGATAGTGAATGTTACTATGGTGGGTAGTCAGATAGGATAGTGACTGTTACTATGGTGGGTAGTCAGATAGGATAGGGACTGTTACTATGGTGGGTAGTCAGATAGGATAGTGAATGTTACTATGGTGGGTAGTCAGATAGGATAGTGAATGTTACTATAGTGGGTAGTCAGATAGGATAGTGAATGTTACTACGGTGGGTAGTCAGATAGGATAGTGAATGTTACTACGGTGGGTAGTCAGATAGGATAGTGAATGTTACTATGGTGGGTAGTCATAGAGAGGAGGTTTGGGTTGAGGAGAGGAACCAGAGAGGGGAGGAGAGAGGAAACACAGATTGGGAGAAAGAGGAGAAAGAGGAGAGGGAGAGAGGGAGAGAGGGAGAGAGGGAGAGAGGGAGAGAGGGGAGAGGAGAGGAAGGAGATAGAGGGAGACAAATGGAGGGAAAGAGGGAGGTAGAGAAGTGGAGAGGGAGTGGAGGGAATGATGATGGATATTATTGATCTCTTCCCTCCCTCCCGCCCTGTCCTTCTCCACCTCCCTCCCTCTGTCTCCTCTCCCACGCTCTCTCTCCCTCCATCTCTCTCTTCTCCCATTCTCTCTCCCTCCATCTCTCTCCCCCCCACACTCTCTGTCCTTCTCCACTTCCCTCCCTGTCTCTCCTCTCCCACTCTCTATCCCTCCCTCCCTCCCTCCGTCTGTCCTTCTCCACCTCCCTGCCTCCCTCCCTCTCTCTCCTCTCCCTTACCCTCTCTCTCAGCACAATAACTGGTGCAATGGACAGGTGAGGCTAAACCTTCGTCACTCAGCACTGCAACTCTCATTACTAATGCAACACTTCAGAGAGAGAGAGAGAGAGAGAGAGAGAGAGAGAGAGAGAGAGAGAGAGAGAGAGAGAGAGAGAGAGAGAGAGAGAGAGAGAGAGAGAGAGAGAGAGAGAGAGAGAGAGAGAGAGAGAGAGAGAGAGAGAGAGAGAGAGAGAGAGAGAGAGAGAGAGAGAGAGAGAGAGAGAGAGAGAGAGAGAGAGAGAGAGAGAGAGAGAGAGAGAGAGAACAGTTTCTCTGCACAGCACTTTTAAAGCCCCAATCCTGAATTTGTGTTTCACCCCAAGGGCAGCCCCGCCACCCGATTTGGTATGAAGCTGTAGGACGGAAAAGGGGAAATGTAACCAGCCTCACATTCCTAGAGAGTTAAGGATGCAAGTTAAAGTCTTCAATAAACAATACTGATTGTAATTCATTGAAATTATAATCAAACAACAAGACATATCCCAGATTGTGCCTTCATGTGGAGTACAGACCCCCTGCAGCACAGCAGACGTGTGTAAAGCAACCAGTGGGCTGTAGCCTCGCTCTAACACACAGCTGGCTGGGGAAGCAGACTGGCCAAGACAACAGAAGGACAGATATAACATGCAGCCTGATAGAAGTTGATGTACTAGATCTCATGTCAGAATGGGAGTCAACACAGAGTAAAGATTTGCTCTGGGGCCATTGTTCGATCGGTAACACAATACTGAGATGACGGTGTGCCCTTTGCTCTCAAATGAATGATGAAAGGAAAGGGAAACTGGGTCACCTAGTCAGTATACAAGAGAATGCATTCAACTGAAATATGTGTTCCTCATTTAACCCAACCCCTCTGAATCAGAGAGGTGCGGGGGAGCTGCCTTAATTGACATGCACGTCTTCGGAGTACGGGGAACACTGGGTTAACTGCCTTGCTCAGAGGCAAAGCGACAGATGTTTATTTGTCAGGGGCGTAAGGCTTGGCACTGACTGTTGAACCTCCCACAGAGGGGTGTGAGGCTGGGCTCTGACTGTTGAACCTCCCACAGAGGGGCGTGAGGCTGGGCTCTGACTGTTGAACCTCCCACAGAGGGGTGTGAGGCTGGGCACTGACTGTTGAACCTCCCACAGAGGGGCGTGAGGCTTGGCACTGACTGTTGAACCTCCCACAGAGGGGCGTAAGGCTGGGCACTGACTGTTGAACCTCCCACAGAGGGGCGTGAGGCTGGGCTCTGACTGTTGAACCTCCCACAGAGGGGCGTAAGGCTGGGCTCTGACTGTTGAACCTCCCACAGAGGGGCGTGAGGCTTGGCACTGACTGTTGAACATCCCACAGAGGGGCGTGAGGCTGGGCTCTGACTGTTGAACCTCCCACAGAGGGGCGTGAGGCTGGGCTCTGACTGTTGAACCTCCCACAGAGAGGTGTAAGGCTCTGACTGTTGAACCTCCCACAGAGGGGTGTAAGGCTCTGACTGTTGAACCTCCCACAGAGGGGCGTGAGGCTCTGACTGTTGAACCTCCCACAGAGACGTGTAAGGCTCTGACTGTTGAACCTCCCACAGAGAGGTGTAAGGCTCTGACTGTTGAACCTCCCACAGAGGGGCGTAAGGCTGGGCTCTGACTGTTGAACCTCCCACAGAGGGGTGTAAGGCTCTGACTGTTGAACCTCCCACAGAGAGGTGTACGGCTGGGCTCTGACTGTTGAACCTCCCACAGAGGGGCGTAAGGCTGGGCTCTGACTGTTGAACCTCCCACAGAGAGGCGTGAGGCTGGGCACTGACTGTTGAACCTCCCACAGAGGGGCGTAAGGCTTGGCACTGACTGTTGAACCTCCCACAGAGGGGCGTAAGGCTGGGCACTGACTGTTGAACCTCCCACAGAGGGGCGTGAGGCTGGGCTCTGACTGTTGAACCTCCCACAGAGGGGCGTAAGGCTGGGCTCTGACTGTTGAACCTCCCACAGAGAGGTGTAAGGTTGGGCACTGACTGTTGAACCTCCCACAGAGGGGAGTGAGGCTGGGCTCTGACTGTTGAACCTCCCACAGAGGGGCGTGAGGCTGGGCACTGACTGTTGAACCTCCCACAGAGGGGCGTAAGGCTGTGCTCTGACTGTTGAACCTCCCACAGAGATGTGTAAGGCTCTGACTGTTGAACCTCCCACAGAGAGGTGTAAGGCTGGGCTCTGACTGTTGAACCTCCCACAGAGAGGTGTAAGGCTGGGCTCTGACTGTTGAACCTCCCACATAGAGGTGTAAGGCTCTGACTGTTGAACCTCCCACAGAGAGACGTAAGGCTCTGACTGTTGAACCTCCCACAGAGGGGAGTAAGTCTCTGACTGTTGAACCTCCCACAGAAGGGTGTAAGGCTCTGACTGTTGAACCTCCCACAGAGGGGTGTAAGTCTCTGACTGTTGAACCTCCCACAGAGAGGTGTAAGGCTGGGGTCTGACTGTTGAACCTCCCACAGAGGGGCGTGAGGCTGGGCACTGACTGTTGAACCTCCCACAGAGGGGCGTAAGGCTGGGCACTGACTGTTGAACCTCCCACAGAGGGGCGTGAGGCTGGGCTCTGACTGTTGAACCTCCCACAGAGGGGCGTAAGGCTGGGCTCTGACTGTTGAACCTCCCACAGAGAGGTGTAAGGTTGGGCACTGACTGTTGAACCTCCCACAGAGGGGCGTGAGGCTGGGCTCTGACTGTTGAACCTCCCACAGAGGGGCGTGAGGCTGGGCACTGACTGTTGAACCTCCCACAGAGGGGCGTAAGGCTGTGCTCTGACTGTTGAACCTCCCACAGAGATGTGTAAGGCTCTGACTGTTGAACCTCCCACAGAGAGGTGTAAGGCTGGGCTCTGACTGTTGAACCTCCCACAGAGAGGTGTAAGGCTGGGCTCTGACTGTTGAACCTCCCACATAGAGGTGTAAGGCTCTGACTGTTGAACCTCCCACAGAGAGACGTAAGGCTCTGACTGTTGAACCTCCCACAGAGGGGAGTAAGTCTCTGACTGTTGAACCTCCCACAGAAGGGTGTAAGGCTCTGACTGTTGAACCTCCCACAGAGGGGTGTAAGTCTCTGACTGTTGAACCTCCCACAGAGAGGTGTAAGGCTGGGGTCTGACTGTTGAACCTCCCACAGAGAGGTGTAAGGCTCTGACTGTTGAATCTCCCACAGAGAGGTGTAAGGCTGGGCTCTGACTGTTGAACCTCCCACAGAGAGGTGTAAGGCAGGGCTCTGACTGTTGAACCTCCCACAGAGAGGAGTAAGGCTCTGACTTTTGAACCTCCCACAGAGAGGTGTAAGGCTCTGACTGTTGAACCTCCCACAGAGAGATGTAAGGCTGGGCTCTGACTGTTGAACCTCCCACAGAGAGGTGTAAGGCTGGGCACTGACTGTTGAACCTCCCACAGAGGGGTGTAAGGCTGGGCTCTGACTGTTGAACCTCCCACAGAGGGGCGTAAGGCTGGGCTCTGACTGTTGAACCTGCCACAGAGGGGCGTAAGGCTGGGCACTGACTGTTGAACCTCCCACAGAGGGGTGTAAGGCTGGGCTCTGACTGTTGAACCTCCCACAGACGGGCGTAAGGCTGGGCTCTGACTGTTGAACCTCCCACAGAGGGGCGTAAGGCTGGGCTCTGACTGTTGAACCTCCCACAGAGGGGCGTAAGGCTGGGCTCTGACTGTTGAACCTCCCACAGAGGGACGTAAGGCTGGGCTCTGACTGTTGAACCTCCCACAGAGGGGCGTGAGGCTGGGCTCTGACTGTTGAACCTCCCACAGAGGGGCGTGAGGCTGGGCTCTGACTGTTGAACCTCCCACAGAGAGGTGTAAGGCTCTGACTGTTGAACCTCCCACAGAGGGGCGTAAGGCTCTGACTGTTGAACCTCCCACAGAGGGGCGTAAGGCTCTGACTGTTGAACCTCCCACAGAGAGGAGTAAGGCTCTGACTGTTGAACCTCCCACAGAGAGGTGTAATGCTCTGACTGTTGAACCTCCCACAGAGAGGTGTAAGGCTCTGACTGTTGAACCTCCCACAGAGGGGCGTAAGGCTGGGCTATGACTGTTGAACCTCCCACAGAGAGGTGTAAGGCTGGGCTCTGACTGTTGAACCTCCCACAGAGAGGTGTAAGGCTGGGCTCTGACTGTTGAACCTCCCACAGAGGGGCGTAAGGCTGGGCTCTGACTGTTGAACCTCCCACAGAGAGGTGTAAGGCTGGGCTCTGACTGTTGAACCTCCCACAGAGAGGTGTAAGGCTGGGCTCTGACTGTTGAACCTCCCACAGAGAGGTGTAAGGCTGGGCTCTGACTGTTGAACCTCCCACATAGAGGTGTAAGGCTCTGACTGTTGAACCTCCCACAGAGAGACGTAAGGCTCTGACTGTTGAACCTCCCACAGAGGGGAGTAAGGCTCTGACTGTTGAACCTCCCACAGAGGGGAGTAAGGCTCTGACTGTTGAAACTCCCACAGAAGGGCGTAAGGCTCTGACTGTTGAACCTCCCACAGAGAGGTGTAAGGCTGGGCTCTGACATTTGAACCTCCCACAGAGAGGTGTAAGGCTGGGCTCTGACTGTTGAACCTCCCACAGAGAGGTGTAAGGCTGGGCTCCGACTGTTGAACCTCCCACAGAGAGGTGTAAGGCTCTGACTGTTGAATCTCCCACAGAGAGGTGTAAGGCTGGGCTCTGACTGTTGAACCTCCCACAGAGAGGTGTAAGGCTGGGCTCTGACTTTTGAACCTCCCACAGAGAGGTGTAAGGCTCTGACTTTTGAACCTCCCACAGAGAGGTGTAAGGCTCTGACTGTTGAACCTCCCACAGAGAAATGTAAGGCTCTGACTGTTGAACCTCCCACAGAGAGGTGTAAGGCTGGGCTCTGACTGTTGAACCTCCCACAGAGAGGTGTAAGGCTGGGCTCTGACTGTTGAACCTCCCACAGAGGGGCGTAAGGCTCTGACTGTTGAACCTCCCACAGAGAGGTGTAAGGCTCTGACTGTTGAACCTCCCACAGAGGGGCGTAAGGCTCTGACTGTTGAACCTCCCACAGAGAGGTGTAAGGCTGGGCTCTGACTGTTGAACCTCCCACAGAGAGGTGTAAGGCTGGGCTCTGACTGTTGAACCTCCCACAGAGGGGCGTAAGGCTCTGACTGTTGAACCTCCCACAGAGAGGTGTAAGGCTCTGACTGTTGAACCTCCCACAGAGGGGCGTAAGGCTCTGACTGTTGAAACTCCCACAGAGAGGTGTAAGGCTGGGCTCTGACTGTTGAACCTCCCACAGAGGGGCGTGAGGCTGGGCTCTGACTGTTGAACCTCCCACAGAGAGGTGTAAGGCTGGGCTCTGACTGTTGAACCTCCCACAGAGAGGTGTAAGGCTCTGACTGTTGAACCTCCACACAGAGAGGTGTAAGGTTGGGCTCTGACTGTTGAACCTCCCACAGAGAGGTGTAAGGCTGGGCTCTGACTGTTGAACCTCCCACAGAGAGGTGTAAGGCTGGGCTCTGACTGTTGAACCTCCCACAGAGAGGTGTAAGGCTGGGCTCTGACTGTTGAACCTCCCACAGAGGGGCGTAAGGCTGGGCTCTGACTGTTGAACCTCCCACAGAGAGGTGTAAGGCTAAGAATGTTGAACCTCCCACAGAGAGGTGTAAGGATCTGACTGTTGAACCTCCCACAGAGAGGTGTAAGGCTCTGACTGTTGAACCTCCCACAGAGAGGTGTAAGGCTCTGACTGTTGAACCTCCCACAGAGGGGCGTAAGGCTCTGACTGTTGAACCTCCCACAGAGAGGAGTAAGGATCTGACTGTTGAACCTCCCACAGAGAGACGTAAGGCTCTGACTGTTGAACCTCCCACAGAGAGGTGTAAGGCTCTGACTGTTGAACCTCCCACAGAGAGACGTAAGGCTCTGACTGTTGAACCTCCCACAGAGAGGTGTAAGGCTCTGACTGTTGAACCTCCCACAGAGGGGTGTAAGGCACTGACTGTTGAACCTCCCATAGAGAGGTGTAAGGCTGGGCTCTGACTGTTGAACCTCCCACAGAGAGGTGTAAGGCTCTGACTGTTGAACCTCCCACAGAGAGACGTAAGGCTCTGACTGTTGAACCTCCCACAGAGAGGTGTAAGGCTCTGACTGTTGAACCTCCCACAGAGGGGCGTAAGGCTCTGACTGTTGAACCTCCCACAGAGGGGCGTAAGGCTGGGCTCTGACTGTTGAACCTCCCACAGAGAGGTGTAAGGCTGGGCTCTGACTGTTGAACCTCCCACAGAGAGGTGTAAAGCTGGGCTCTGACTGTTGAACCTCCCACAGAGAGGTGTAAGGCTGGGCTCTGACTGTTGAACCTCCCACAGAGAGGTGTAAGGCTCTGACTGTTGAACCTCCCACAGAGAGGTGTAAGGCTCTGACTGTTGAACCTCCCACAGAGAGGTGTAAGGTTTTGAAATGACATGCCGACCAAATAAAATATGTGTTCCACTCTACCTAGTACGATAGCTCAACTTGATCTCAGGGATAGACGTAACATTTAAAATATAAATCTGTCTCTCTCCCTTTAGTTTGATATGTTATATTTCATAAGGTATGTATTAACCTACGGGTTGTCATCATGTCAGCAATGTTACGTTTTTGAACGTTGTAAAATCGGCTGACGTCCATTCGGACAACCTTCAGGAACAAGACAGAAAGATCTTTGAAAGACACCTTCATAATTAAACACGCTTCAATGGCTTTGAGATGGGAATCATTGGAAAGATAATTTATAATGTAATCAGAGAGACTAATCAATCTGCTATGCTGATGTAGTTGATCCTCTCTGTGTGAATCGAAAACACACATCAACCCTATGGCAGCAGTCACATCACACCCTGGAGGCATGGCACAGAGAGATACGATGCCTGCGTCCCAAATACCACATTATTCCCTATGTAGTGCACTACAACCGATCAAGGCACAATGGCAACGGTTCTGAGAGACTATACCCTGTTCTGAGGGGCTATACCCTGTTCTGATGAGATATACCCTGTTCTGAGACACTATACCCTGTTCTGAGAGACTATACCCTGTTCTGATGAGATATACCCTGTTCTGAGACACTATACCCTGTTCTGAGAGACTATACCTTGTTCTGAGGGGCTATACCCTGTTCTGAGCGACTATACCCTGTTCTGAGAGGATATACCCTGTTCTGAGGGACTATACCCTGTTCTGAGAGACTATACCCTGTTCTGAGAGGCTATACCCTGTTCTGAGAGACTATACCCTGTTCTGAGAGACTATACCCTGTAATGAGAGACTATACCCTGTTCTCTGAGAGACTATACCCTGTTCTGAGAGGCTATACCCTGTTCTGAGGGGCTATACCCTGTTCTGAGAGACTATACCCTGTTCTGAGAGGCTGTACCCTGTTCTGAGAGACTATACCCTGTTCTGAGAGACTATACCATGTTCTGATGAGACTATACCCTGTTCTGAGAGGCTATACCCTGTTCTGAGAGACTATACCTTGTTCTGAGGGACTATACCCTGTTCTGAGAGACTATACCCTGTTCTGAGAGGCTATACCCTGTTCTGAGAGACTATACCCTGTTCTGAGAGACTATACCATGTTCTGATGAGACTATACCCTGTTCTGAGAGACTATACCCTGTTCTGAGAAACTATACCCTGTTCTGAGGGGCTATACCCTGTTCTGAGAGACTATACCCTGTTCTGAGGGACTATACCCTGTTCTGAGAGACTATACCCTGTTCTGAGAGACTATACCCTGTTCTCTGAGAGACTATACCCTGTTCTGAGAGACTATACCCTGTTATGAGAGACTATACCCTGTTCTGAGAGACTATACCCTGTTCTGAGAGACTATACCCTGTTCTGAAAGACTATACCCTGTTCTGAGAGACTATACCCTGTAATGAGAGACTATACCCTGTTCTCTGAAAGACTATACCCTGTTCTGAGAGACTATACCCTGTTCTGAGGGACTATACCCTGTTCTGAGAGACTATACCCTGTTCTGAGAGACTATACCCTGTTCTGAGGGACTATACCCTGTTCTGAGAGACTATACCCTGTTCTGAGAGACTATACCCTGTTCTGAGAGACTATACCCTGTTCTGAGAGACTATACCCTGTAATGAGAGACTATACCCTGTTCTCTGAGAGACTATACCCTGTTCTGAGAGACTATACCCTGTTCTGAGAGGCTTTACCCTGTTCTGAGGGACAGACTATACCCTGTTCTGAGAGACTATACCCTGTTCTGAGAGACTATACCCTGTTCTGAGAGACTATACCCTGTTCTGAGGGACTATACCCTGTTCTGAGAGACTATACCCTGTTCTGAGAGACTATACCCTGTTCTGAGAGACTATACCCTGTTCTGAGAGGCTATACCCTGTTCTGAGAGGCTATACCCTGTTCTGAGAGACTATACCCTGTTCTGAGAGACTATACCTTGTTCTGAGAGACTATAGCATGTTCTGAGAGGCTATACCCTGTTCTGAGAGACTATACCCTGTTCTGAGAGCCTATACCCTGTTCTGAGGGGCTATACCCTGTTCTGTTCTGAGACACTATACCCTGTTCTGAGAGACTATACCCTGTTCTGAGAGCCTATACCCTGTTCTGAGAGACTATACCCTGTTCTGAGAGACTATACCCTGTTCTGAGGGCATATACTGTTAAGAGTCAATGTGCAGCAGGTGGGATGGAGTCAAGCGCAGGAAACAGGGAATGAGTAATAAACGACTTTACTCAACCAAACCACAAAATATTCCACGTAGGGAAAAATAATCCAGCTCACAAATATCAGCGACAGCTTAACCCAGAACAAACACGCACAAAACCATGGGGGGAACCAGAGGGTTAAATAAGGAACATAATTGTGGGAATGGAAACCAGGTGTGTACAATGAAGACAAAACAAATGGAAAACGAAAACTGGATCCGTGGCGGCTAGAAAACCGGTGACGTCAACCGCCGAACGCCGCCCGAACAAGGAGAGGGACCAACTTCGGCGGAAGTTGTGACATATACCCTGTTTTGATTGGCTATACCCTGTTCTGAGGGCATATACCCTGTTCTGATTGGCTATACCCTGTTCTGAGGGCATATACCCTGTTCTGATTGGCTATACCCTGTTCTGAGGGCATATACCCTGTTCTGATTGGCTATACCCTGTTCTGAGGGCATATACCCTGTTCTGATTGGCTATACCCTGTTCTGAGGGCATATACCCTGTTCTGATTGGCTATACCCTGTTCTGAGGGCATATACCCTGTTCTGAGGGCATATACCCGTTTCCGTAATGCTATTTCTATGATGTTCCTCCCTGTGCAGCATCAGATATAAACTACAGGCCCTTTAAAATGAATGAAGGCCTCCTTCCAAACAAACAGAAAGACTGGTTTCCAATTCCTGATTCTTCCCTTCAGCATAATGAGCATAATGAGCATTATTTCCCTGTGCCAATTAACCTCGCAATCAGCCACCTCGGAGTCCCCTCTCGGCAACGCTGCCAAAGGTGTTTCTTCCAGTCACCTCTATTTTACTGATGAGAACAGAGAGGATCAGTTCCTGTGTTTCTGTCTGACAGACTGGGTTAACATCAACCAGAATCGATACAGCACAGACTCCTACAACAGTAAGGTACACAGCAGAAGGACTTAGTTTGGAACACGGTATACTATACATGGACATGTTTCGGAAGTCAAACAAAATGGCCGCTAGTGTATCATCACTTCATTTTTCTCAAGTTTTGACCCAGTCGTTAATTCTAATGGTTCCATTCATTTGACATTGCTATGCAAAACAAATCGTTGACATGTGGCTAGCTAGCAGAGCTAGATATGAACCCCCAGAATCCACTGCAATAACACTCAGATGGGATACGCACACTGTGTACACTGTGTTTTCAACAGTAAATAGTTTGATGTTGTGGAAGTAGAATTCCTAGAAAGGTACTGCAAGATCATCAAATCTTTAGTTTACCAGACACTTTCTTGGCCCAGTGAAGTAAATCAGTTAGCCAATCGGATCTCTCCAATTCGTTGAACCTACTTTGTCGAACTTGCTAATTTGGCTACAGGCAGCAGACCCACGATGCACCACTACTGCAGCGTTTATACTTCAGATGATGGCTCTGTCTTCTAGAAGTCCTCAGTCAACGACGTGTAGAGGTAAACTAAGGGGAACAGTAAAATGCCTGAGGCTTGTTCAGTCTCACTATAACCAATCATCTTTAACCTCTGAATGGGAAGTAGAATGATTTAAGTGTCTAGTAATTATAACTCTCAGACAAGACATGAGTCAACGGAAGAGACACACGCACGCACAAACTAACAAACAAAACTAACAGAGCGCACACAGAAATGTGTGGCAGGTGTCAACATGTCTCCGCTGAACCTCCGTCTGTTGTGTGTCATGACAACGCTGCTGAATTCTTGTGGCGTTAAAACATGTCACCAGAACACAGCATCTCCGAGCCAACGCAATCATCCACTCGCTCAACGGGGGTCGGGTAAAAAAAAACAAAAAAGAGAGAAAATGGCCGTTAATGATGTAAAGATTTACCCTCCTTAAGAATAATTAATTCTCCAAACAATTGATTTTCTTCAGCAATCCCAAGCAGAGGCAGCACTTTAGGGTGATCTATGGATTTCATTAAATATATCTAATGTAGCAGAGTGAATCTCGTTTGTTCATCCAGTGAACAGTACAATGGTTTCTCACTCAGATCGTTTTAAATGGGGTTAGAATTGAACAAGGACGACCTGATGAAATGCCTCTTTAGTGACTCCAAAATCCATGGGAGTACTTTGCATATATAACCCTCATTTTATAAAACATTGTAATAATATACAGTTCCTTCAGAAAGTATTCACACCCTGTTGCTTTTTCAAAAAAAAATTGTTGTGTTTACAGCCGGAATTTTAAATTGATTAAATTGAGATTTTTTGGGGGGGTCACTGGCCTACACACAATACCCCATAACGTCTAAGTGGAATTATGTTATTCGGAATTTTTACAAATTAATAAAAAATGAACAGCTGAAATGCATGGAGTCAATAAGTATTCAACCCCTCTGTTATGACAATCCGAAATAAATTCAGGAGTGAACATTTGATTAACAAGTCACAAAATAAGTTGCATGGACTCACTCTGTGTGCAATGATAGTGTTTAACGTGATTTTTGACTAACTACCTCATCTCTGTACCCGCACACATACAATTATCTGTAAGGTCCCTCAGTCGAGCAGTGCATTTCAACCACAGATTCAACCACAGACCAGGAAGGTTTTCCAATAACAAGCAAAGAAGGGCACCTATTGCTAGATGGGTAAAGACACAAAAAAAGCAGACATTGGATATCCCGTTGGGCGTTGTGCTGTTATTAATTACACTTTGAATGTTGTGTCAATAAACCCAGTCATGCAAAGGATTTCACCATGAGGCCAATGGTGACTTTAAAACAGTTACAGAGTTTACTGGCTGTGATAGGAGAAAACTGAGGATGGATCAACAACATTGTAGTGACTCCACAATACGAACCTAAATGACAGAGGGAAGAGAAGGAAGCCTGTACAGAATACAAATATTCCAAAACATCCTGTTTGCAAAAAGGCACTAAAGTAATACTGCAAAAAATGGGGTTCTATTAAGCTATACGTAATTGTTTTAAGAAGGTCACACCAAGGATAATGTCATTGATAATTTTGCTAATTGATTTTCAATTTTAAGACGTCTTGGAGTATCACCAACAATATGAACATGTTATATGATTAACATGTTTATTTGGCCTTACTGCTATTAGCCAATAGAAACACATTGAATAACAGATAGTCCTTACTGCTATTAGCCAATAGAAACACATTGAATAACAGATAGTCCTTACTGCTATTAGCCAATAGAATCAAATTGAATAACAGATAGTCCTTACTGCTATTAGCCAATAGAAACACATTGAATAACAGTCCTTACTGCTATTAGCCAATAGAATCAAATTGAATAACAGATAGTCCTTACTGCTATTAGCCAATAGAATCACATTGAATAACAGATAGTCCTTACTGCTATTAGCCAATAGAATCAAATTGAATAACAGATAGTCCTTACTGCTATTAGCCAATAGAAACACATTGAATAACAGATAGTCCTTACTGCTATTAGCCAATAGAAACACATTGAATAACAGATAGTCCTTACTGCTATTAGCCAATAGAATCAAATTGAATAACAGATAGTCCTTACTGCTATTAGCCAATAGAAACACATTGAATAACAGATAGTCCTTACTGCTATTAGCCAATAGAATCAAATTGAATAACAGACAGTCCTTACTGCTATTAGCCAATAGAAACACATTGAATAACAGATAGTCCTTACTGCTATTAGCCAATAGAAACACATTGAATAACAGATAGTCCTTACTGCTATTAGCCAATAGAAACACATAGAATAACAGATAGTCCTTACTGCTATTAGCCAATAGAAACACAATGAATAACAGATAGTCCTTACTGCTATTAGCCAATAGAAACACAATGAATAACAGATAGTCCTTACTGCTATTAGCCAATAGAAACACATTGAATAACAGATAGTCCTTACTGCTATTAGCCAATAGAATCAAATTGAATAACAGATAGTCCTTACTGCTATTAGCCAATAGAAACACATTGAATAACAGATAGTCCTTACTGCTATTAGCCAATAGAAACACATTGAATAACAGATAGTCCTTACTGCTATTAGCCAATAGAAACACATGGAATAACAGAGAGTCCTTACTGCTATTAGCCAATAGAAACACATTGAATAACAGACAGTCCTTACTGCTATTAGCCAATAGAAACACAATGAATAAGAGTCCTTACTGCTATTAGCCAATAGAAACACAATAAATAACAGATAGTCCTTACTGCTATTAGCCAATAGAAACACATTGAATAACAGATAGTCCTTACTACTATTAGCCAATAGAAACACATTGAATAACAGTCCTTGCTGCTATTAGCCAATAGAAACACATTGAATAACAGATAGTCCTTACTGCTATTAGCCAATAGAAACACAATGAATAACAGTCCTTACTGCTATTAGCCAATAGAAACACATTGAATAACAGAAAGTCCTTACTGCTATTAGCCAATAGAAACACATTGAATAACAGATAGTCCTTACTGCTATTAACCAATAGAAACACATTGAATAACAGACAGTCCTTACTGCTATTAGCCAATAGAAACACATTGAATAACAGATAGTCCTTACTGCTATTAGCCAATAGAAACACAATGAATAACAGATAGTCCTTACTGCTATTAGCCAATAGAAACACATTGAATAACATACAGTCCTTACTGCTATTAGCCAATAGAAACACATTGAATAACAGATAGTCCTTACTGCTATTAGCCAATAGAAACACATTGAATAACAGATAGACCTTACTGCTATTAGCCAATAGAAACACATTGAATAACAGACAGTCCTTACTGCTATTAGCCAATAGAAACACATTGAATAACAGATAGTCCTTACTGCTATTAGCCAATAGAAACACATTGAATAACAGATAGTCCTTACTGCTATTAGCCAATAGAAACACATTGAATAACAGATAGTCCTTACTGCTATTAGCCAATAGAAACACATTGAATAACAGATGGTCCTTACTGCTATTAGCCAATAGAAACACATTGAATAACAGATAGTCCTTACTGCTATTAGCCAATAGAAACACATTGAATAACAGATAGTCCTTACTGCTATTAGCCAATAGAAACACATTGAATAACAGATAGTCCTTACTGCTATTAGCCAATAGAAACACATTGAATAACAGATGGTCCTTACTGCTATTAGCCAATAGAAACACATTGAATAACAGATAGTCCTTACTGCTATTAGCCAATAGAAACACAATGAATAACAGATAGTCCTTACTGCTATTAGCCAATAGAAACACAATGAATAACATACAGTCCTTACTGCTATTAGCCAATAGAAACACATTGAATAACAGATAGTCCTTACTGCTATTAGCCAATAGAAACACAATGAATAACAGTCCTTACTGCTATTAGCCAATAGAAACACATTGAATAACAGAAAGTCCTTACTGCTATTAGCCAATAGAAACACATTGAATAACAGATAGTCCTTACTGCTATCAACCAATAGAAACACATTGAATAACAGACAGTCCTTACTGCTATTAGCCAATAGAAACACATTGAATAACAGATAGTCCTTACTGCTATTAGCCAATAGAAACACAATGAATAACAGATAGTCCTTACTGCTATTAGCCAATAGAAACACATTGAATAACATACAGTCCTTACTGCTATTAGCCAATAGAAACACATTGAATAACAGATAGTCCTTACTGCTATTAGCCAATAGAAACACATTGAATAACAGACAGTCCTTACTGCTATTAGCCAATAGAAACACATTGAATAACAGATAGTCCTTACTGCTATTAGCCAATATAAACACATTGAATAACAGATAGTCCTTACTGCTGTTAGCCCATAGTAACACATTGAATAACAGATAGTCCTTACTGCTGTTAGCCCATAGTAACACATTGAATAACAGATAGTCCTTACTGCTGTTAGCCCATAGTAACACATTGAATAACAGATAGTCCTTACTGCTATTAGCCAATAGAAACACATTGCATAACAGAGTCCTTACTGCTATTAGCCAATAGAAACACATTGAATAACAGATAGTCCT
The DNA here is from genome assembly GCF_016432855.1 of Salvelinus namaycush. Classification (NCBI taxonomy): domain Eukaryota; kingdom Metazoa; phylum Chordata; class Actinopteri; order Salmoniformes; family Salmonidae; genus Salvelinus; species Salvelinus namaycush. The sequence goes on from NW_024058120.1 coordinate 262,836, forward strand.
AACTGCTATTAGCCAATAGAAACACATTGAATAACAGATAGTCCTTACTGCTATTAGCCAATAGAAACACATTGAATAACAGATGGTCCTTACTGCTATTAGCCAATAGAAACACATTGAATAACAGATAGTCCTTACTGCTATTAGCCAATAGAAACACATTGAATAACAGATAGTCCTTACTGCTGTTAGCCAATAGAAACACATTGAACAACAGATTCACAACATGGAACAACAGATAGTCCTTACTGCTGTTAGCCAATAGAAACACATGGAACAACAGATAGCCCTTACTGCTATTAGCCAATAGAAACACATTGAATAACAGATAGTCCTTACTGCTATTAGCCAATAGAAACATATTGAATAACAGTCCTAACTGCTGTTAGCCAATAGAAACACATGGAACAACAGATAGCCCCCCCCCCTGAACAGATCTAGAGGAAGTTTGTTCTGAAGTGTCTGCCCTCTATCTGAGAGATATAGGAAAGATCAGGAAACTATTAGTACGTTTTTTACATGTATTTAACCCCTTATTATTGTCAATAAACAGTCTCCGTATATACGTACATTCATTTTTTCAACTGGTTCCCGGGGGACCTACAGGCGAGGCCTGTGGGTGTCCTACAGTATAGCAAAAACAACAGCCATGTACAGTACCAGTCAAAAGTTTGGACACACCTACTCATTCAAAGGCCAGTTTCATCATACCGCTTGATGGTTTTTGCGACAACACTTGAAGAAACATTCAAAGTTCTTGTAAATGTTCCGCTTTGACTGACCTTCATGTCTTAAAGTGACGATGGTTTTGATTTGTTTAACACTTTCTTGGTTACTACATGATTCCATATGTCTTACGTCATAGTTTTGATGTCTTCACTATTATTCTACAATGTAGAAAATAGTACAAAATAAAGAAAAACCCTTGAATGAGTAGGTGTGTCCACACTTCTGACTGGTGGTGTACGTGATCCTGAAAGTCTCATCTTTCCAGCGAGGGGTGTGGAAGCTCAAACTGTTCCAACGCTAAGGAAGAAAAATGGCAGATCAACTATACTGACTTCAGATGAGAGACACGTGTCGGGGTCGTAGAGACTCATCTTTCCAGCGAGGGGTGTGGAAGCTCAAACTGTTCCAACGCTAAGGAAAGAAAATGGCAGATCAACTATACTGACTTCAGATGAGAGACAAGACACATGTCGGGGTCGTAGAGACTCATCTTTCCAGCGAGGGGTGTGGAAGCTCAAACTGTTCCAACGCTAAGGAAAGAAAATGGCAGATCAACTATACTGACTTCAGATGAGAGACAAGACACATGTCGGGGTCGTAGAGACTCATCTTTCCAGCGAGGGGTGTGGAAGCTCAAACTGTTCCAACGCTAAGGAAAGAAAATGGCAGATCAACTATACTGACTTCAGATGAGAGACAAGACACGTGTCGGGGTCGTAGAGACTCATCTTTCCATAAAGGGGTCATAATAGTTTCAAGGCTAAACCGTTCGGATGCGACAGACGATTTTGTAAGGAGAATGATTTCCGGGATGTTCTCATGGTATGAAAAACACTGCTCCAGCTCTGTCATCTTTCACCACATCTGTGGAAGTGTGACATACTGTAGTGTTAGTGACTGTTTACTGTAGTGTTAGTGACTGTATACTGTAGGGTTAGTGACTGTATACTGTAGGGTTAGTGACTGTATACTGTAGTGTTAGTGACTGTATACTGTAGTGTTAGTGACTGTATACTGTAGGGTTAGTGACTGTATACTGTAGGGTTAGTGACTGTATACTGTAGTGTTAGTGACTGTATACTGTAGGGTTAGTGACTGTATACTGTAGTGTTAGTGACTGTATACTGTAGGGTTAGTGACTGTATACTGTAGTGTTAGTGACTGTATACTGTAGGGTTAGTGACTGTATACTGTAGTGTTAGTGACTGTATACTGTAGGGTTAGTGACTGTATACTGTAGGGTTAGTGACTGTATACTGTAGGGTTAGTGACTGTATACTGTAGTGTTAGTGACTGTATACTGTAGTGTTAGTGACTGTTTACTGTAGGGTTAGTGACTGTATACTGTAGTGTTAGTGACTGTATACTGTAGGGTTAGTGACTGTATACTGTAGTGTTAGTGACTGTATACTGTAGGGTTAGGGTTAGTGACTGTATACTGTAGGGTTAGTGACTGTATACTGTAGGGTTAGTGACTGTATACTGTAGGGTTAGTGACTGTATACTGTAGGGTTAGTGACTGTATACTGTAGGGTTAGTGACTGTATACTGTAGGGTTAGTGACTGTATACTGTAGGGTTAGTGACTGTATAATGTAGGGTTAGTGACTGTATACTGTAGGGTTAGTGACTGTATACTGTAGGGTTAGTGACTGTATACTGTAGGGTTAGTGACTGTATACTGTAGGGTTAGGGTTAGTGACTGTATACTGTAGGGTTAGTGACTGTATACTGTAGGGTTAGTGACTGTATACTGTAGGGTTAGGGTTAGTGACTGTATACTGTAGGGTTAGTGACTGTATACTGTAGGGTTAGTGACTGTATACTGTAGGGTTAGTGACTGTATACTGTAGGGTTAGTGATAGACTGTAGGGTTAGTGATAGACTGTAGGGTTAGTGATAGACTGTAGGGTTAGTGATAGACTGTAGGGTTAGTGTTAGACTGTAGGGTTAGTGATAGACTGTAGGGTTAGTGATAGACTGTAGGGTTAGTGACTGTATACTGTAGGGTTAGTGACTGTTTACTGTAGTGTTAGTGACTGTATACTGTAGGGTTAGTGACTGTATACTGTAGGGTTAGTGACTGTATACTGTAGGGTTAGTGACTGTATACTGTAGGGTTAGTGACTGTATACTGTAGGGTTATGCCATTCTATGCCATTCCAAGATGGCATAGCAGTTCAGACGTCATTTTGCCCTCGTATTGTCGTGTCCTGTATATATATATATATTTACACCTTTCTTCGCATATCTTTTATATATTTTATTATCCAAGAACTCAACTACAAAAAGCTTTCCTGCAACCCGCCTCACCAATTACAGAAAAAAAAAGTATTATTTACCTCAAATCTGAAAAATCACAATTGAAGCTAGCCAGAAGCTAACCAGAAGCTAGCCAGAAGCTAGCCTGAAGCTAACCAGAAGCTAGCCAGAAGCTAACCAGAAGCTAGCCAGAAGCTAACCAGAAGCTAGCCAGAAGCTAACCAGAAACTAGCCAGAAGCTAACCTGAAACTACCCAGAAGTTAGCCGGTTTACTGGCTAATCTATCGGCACTTTTGTACAACGCGACTCAGACCAGAACATACCGGACCTATTTTTTCTCAATATCCCCGGATTTCAACCGCAAGCTCTGGACATTTACACCTTGATTTCGCAGCTAGCTAGCTGCAAACCGTGTGACTATTGGCTTACGTCGATCCCGGAGCAAACTTAAATGATTCCGGAGCTAGCCAGCTGAAGAGTTCCACCAGCCATTCCTGGGCTACAATCACCTATCCGGACCCGTTTTTTTACTACAAATGCGGAGCCCCACCGGGCCTTCACGACTGACTACCGACGTTATCTGCCCGAGGGAGTTATCCAACTGGCACCTCCGTCGCGACGTTACCTGAACGCTCATCTGGGGCCCGCTAATCGTTAGCTGTCTTATCGGCTGCTATCTGAATAAGTATATCGGACAATTTTTCTTGGGTCACTATATCTATTTTGCCAATTGGATTGATCCCCTCTACCACACGGAACCCCACTAATCTACCGACGGAAACGCACGAGGTGTCTACAAACAGACTTCCATACTATGCTATCTTGCTACCGATAGCCAGCTACCCGGCCAGCTGTCTGGATCGCCGTGACCCCAACCAACCTCTACTCACTGGACCCTTATGATCACTCGATTAAGCATGCCTCTCCTTAATGTAAATATGCCTTGTCCATTGCTGTTCTGGTTAGTGTTTATTGGCTTATTTCACTGTAGAGCCTCTAGCCCTGCTCATTATACCTTATCCAACCTTTCAGTTCCACCACCCACATATGCGATGACATCACCTGGTTTCAATGATGTTTCTAGAGACAATATCTCTCTCATCATCACTCAATACCTAGGTTTACCTCCACTGTATTCACATCCTACCATACCTTTGTCTGTACATTATTCCTTGAAGCTATTTTATCGCCCCCAGAAACTTCCTTTTACTCTCAGTTCTAGACGTTCTAGACGACCAATTCTCATAGCTTTTAGCCGTACCCTTATCCTACTCCTCCTCTGTTCCTCTGGTGATGTAGAGGTGAATCCAGTCCCTGCAGTACCTAGCTCCACTCCTATTCCCCAGGCGCTCTCTTTTGATGACTTCTGTAACCGTAATAGCCTTGGTTTCATGCATGTTAACATTAGAAGCCTCCTCCCTAAGTTTGTTTTGTTCACTGCTTTAGCACACTCTGCCAACCCAGATGTTTTAGCCGTGTCTGAATCCTGGCTTAGGAAGACCACCAAAAATTCTGACATTTTCATCCCTAACTACAAGATTTTCAGACAAGATAGAACGGCCAAAGGGGGCGGTGTTGCAATCTACTGCAAAGATTGCCTGCAGAGTTCTGTCCTACTATCCAGGTCTGTTCCCAAACAATTTGAACTTCTACTTTTAAAAATCCACCTCTCTAAAAACAAGTCTCTCACCGTTGCTGCCTGCTATAGACCACCCTCTGCCCCCAGCTGTGCTCTGGACACCATATGTGAACTGATTGCCCCCCATCTATCTTCAGAGCTCGTGCTGCTAGGCGACCTAAATTGGAACATGCTTAACACCCCAGCCATCCTACAATCTAAGCTTGATGCCCTCAATCTCACACAAATTATCAAGGAACCTACCAGGTACCACCCCAATTCCGTAAACACGGGTACCCTCATAGATATCATCCTAACCAACTTGCCCTCCAAATACACCTCTGCTGTTTTCAACCAAGATCTCAGCGATCACTGCCTCATTGCCTGCATCCGTAATGGGTCAGCGGTCAAACGACCTCCACTCATCACTGTCAAACGCTCCCTGAAACACTTCAGCGAGCAGGCCTTTCTAATCGACCTGGCCGAGGTATCCTGGAAGGATATTGATCTCATCCCGTCAGTAGAGGATGCCTGGATATTTTTTTTAAATGCCTTCCTCACCATCTTGAATAAGCATGGCCCATTCAAGAAATTTAGAACCAGGAACAGATATAGCCCTTGGTTCTCTCCTGACCTGACTGCCCTTAACCAACAGAAAAACATCCTATGGCGTTCTGCATTAGCATCGAACAGCCCCCGTGATATGCAACTTTTCAGGGAAGCTAGAAACCAATATACACAGGCAGTTAGAAAAGCAAAGGCTAGCTTTTTCAAGCAGAAATTTGCTTCCTGCAACACAAACTCAAAAAAGTTCTGGGACACTGTAAAGTCCATGGAGAATAAGAACACCTCCTCCCAGCTTCCAACTGCACTGAAGATAGGAAACACTGTCACCACCGACAAATCCACTATAATTGAGAATTTCAATAAGCATTTTTCTACGGCTGGCCATGCTTTCCACCTGGCTACCCCTACCCCGGTCAACAGCACTGCCCTCCCCTCTGCTACTCGCCCACGCCTTCCCCATTTCTCTTTCTCCCAAATACAGTCAGCTGATGTTCTGAAAGAGCTGCAAAATCTGGACCCTTACAAATCAGCCGGGCTAGATAATCTGGACCCTTTCTTTCTAAAACTATCTGCTGAAATTGTTGCCACCCCTATTACTAGCCTTTTCAACCTCTCTTTCGTGTCGTCTGAGATTCCCAAAGATTGGAAAGCAGCTGCGGTTATCCCCCTCTTCAAAGGGGGGGACACTCTTGACCCAAACAGCTACAGACCTATATTTATCCTACCCTGCCTTTCTAAGGTCTTCGAAAGCCAAGTCAACAAACAGATTACCGACCATTTCGAATCCCACCATACCTTCTCCGCTATGCAATCTGGTTTCAGAGCTGGTCATGGGTGCACCTCAGCCACGCTCAAGGTCATAAACGATATCTTAACCGCCATCGATAGGAAACAATACTGTGCAGCCGTATTCATTGACCTGGCCAAGGCTTTTGACTCTGTCAATCACCACATCCTCATCGGCAGACTCGACAGCCTTGGTTTCTCTAATGATTGCCTCGCCTGGTTCACCAACTACTTCTCTGATCGAGTTCAGTGTGTCAAATCGGAGGGTCTGTTGTCCGGACCTCTGGCAGTCTCTATGGGGGTGCCACAGGGTTCAATTCTTGGACCGACTCTCTTCTCTGTATACATCAATGATGTCGCTCTTGCTGCTGGTGAGTCTCTGATCCACCTTTACGCAGACGACACTATTCTGTATACTTCTGGGCCTTCTTTTGACACTGTGTTAACAACCCTCCAGGCGAGCTTCAATGCCATACAACTCTCCTTCCGTGGCCTCCAATTGCTCTTAAATACAAGTAAAACTAAATGCATGCTCTTCAACCAATCGCTGCCTGCTCCTGCCCGCCTGTCCAACATCACTACTCTGGACGGCTCTGACTTAGAATATGTGGACAACTACAAATACCTAGGTGTCTGGTTAGACTGTAAACTCTCCTTCCAGACTCACATCAAACATCTCCAATCCAAAGTTAAATCTAGAATTGGCTTCCTATTACGCAACAAAGCATCCTTCACTCATGCTGCCAAACATACCCTTGTAAAACTGACCATCCTACCAATACTCGACTTCGGTGATGTCATTTACAAAATAGCCTCCAAAACCCTACTCAATAAATTGGATGCAGTCTATCACAGTGCCATCCGTTTTGTCACCAAAGCCCCATATACTACCCACCACTGCGACCTGTACACTCTCGTTGGCTGGCCCTCGCTTCATACTCGTCGCCAAACCCACTGGCTCCAGGTCATCTACAAAACCCTGCTAGGTAAAGTCCCCCCTTATCTCAGCTCGCTGGTCACCATAGCAGCACCTACCTGTAGCACGCGCTCCAGCAGGTATATCTCTCTGGTCACCCCCAAAAGCCAATTCCTCCTTTGGCCGCCTCTCCTTCCAGTTCTCTGCTGCCAATGACTGGAACGAACTACAAAAATCTCTGAAACTGGAAACACTTATCTCCCTCACTAGCTTTAAGCACCAGCTGTCAGAGCAGCTCATAGATTACTGCACCTGTACATAGCCCATCTATAATTTAGCCCAAACAACTACCTCTTTACCTACTGTATTTATTTATTTATTTTGCTCCTTCGCACCCCATTATTTCTATCTCTACTTTGCACTTTCTTCCACTGCAAACCAACCATTCCAGTGTTTTTTTTTACTTGCTATATTGTATTTACTTCGCCACCATGGCCTTTTTTATATTTTTATTTATTTATATATTTTGTTTGCCTTCACCTCCCTTATCTCACCTCACTTGCTCACATTGTATATAGACTTATTTTTCACTGTATTATTGACTGTATGTTTGTTTTACTCCATGTGTAACTATGTGTTGTTGTATGTGTCGAACTGCTTTGCTTTATCTTGGCCAGGTCGCAATTGTAAATGAGAACGTGTTCTCAATTTGCCTACCTGGTTAAATAAAGGTGAAATAAAAATATAATAAAAGGGTTAGTGACTGTATACTGTAGGGTTAGTGACTGTATACTGTAGGGTTAGTGACTGTATACTGTAGTGTTAGTGACTGTTTACTGTAGTGTTAGTGACTGTATACTGTAGTGTTAGTGACTGTTTACTGTAGTGTTAGTGACTGTATACTGTAGTGTTAGTGACTGTATACTGTAGGGTTAGTGACTGTATACTGTCTGTCCTGAGCCGCCCGTCTGTCCTGAGCCACCCTTCAGTCCGGAGCTACCCTTCAGTCCGGAGCTGCCCTTCAGTCCGGAGCTGCCCCTCAGTCCGGAGCTGCCCCTCAGTCCGGAGCTGACCTTCTGTCCGGAGCTACCCTTCGGTCCGGGGCTGCCCCTCAGTCCGGAGCTGCCCTTCAGTCCGGAGCTGCCCCTCAGTCCGGAGCTGCCCCTCAGTCCGGAGCTGCCCCTCAGTCCGGAGCTGCCCTTCAGTCCGGAGCTGCCCTTCAGTCCGGAGCTGCCCCTCAGTCCGGAGCTGCCCTTCAGTCCGGAGCTGCCCTTCAGTCCAGTGGTGCCCTTTATTAGGGTTCCTAGTCCAAGGTCGGCGGAGAGGGTCGCCGCTCCAAAGACGCCACTTAAGCGGGCTAAGACTACGGTGGAGTGGGGTCCACGTCCCGCGCCAGAGCCGCCACCGCGGACAGATGCCCACCCAGACCCTCCCCTATAGGTTCAGGTTTTGCGGCCGGAGTCCGCACCTTTGGGGGGGGGGGTACTGTCACGCCCTGACCATAGATTGCTTTGTATGTTTCTATGTTTTGTTTGGTCAGGGTGTGATGTGGGTGGGCATTCTATGTTGTATGTCTAGGTTGTCTGTTTCTATGTGTTTGGCCTAGTATGGTTCTCAATCAGAGGCAGGTGTCAGTCGTTGTCTCTGATTGGGAGCCATATTAAGGTAGCCTGTTTTTCATTTGTGTTTTGTGGATGGTTGTTTCCTGTGTTAGTGTTTTCACCATACGGGACTGTTTTGGGTTTTTTCAGTATTTTGCACTTTGTTATTTTGTATTGTTTAGTGTTCAGTTTTATAATAATTAAAATGGACACTTACCACGCTGCACATTGGTCCAACATTTCATACTCCTCTTCAGACGAGGACGAAACCCGTTAGACTCTGTCATTTAGGTTAGTATTGTGGAGTAACTACAATATTGTTGATCCATCCTCAGTTTTCTCCTGTCACAGCCATTAATCTCTGTAACTGTTTTAAAGTCACCATTGTGACATTGTGACATGGTGAAATCCCTGAGTGGTTTCCTTCCTCTCCGGCAACTGAGTTAGGAAGAACGCCTGTATCTTTGTAGTGACTGGGTGTCTTGATACACCATCCAAAGTGTAATTAATAACTTCACCATGCCCAAAGGGATATTTAAACTCTGCTTTGTTCATCTTTACCCATCTACCAATAGGTGCTCATCTTTGCGATGCATTGTAAAACCTCCCTGGTCTTTGTGGTTGAATCTGTGTTTGAAATTCGCTGCTCGACTGAGGTCCCTTACAGATAATTGTATGTGTGGGGTACAGAGATGAGGTAGTCATAAAAAAAATCATGAGTGAGTCCATACAACTTATTATGTTAGTTAAGCAAATGTTTACTCCTGAACTTACTTAGGCTTTCCTTAAATTAACAGAGTGGTAAAATACTTATTGACTCAATATATTTCAGCTGATCATTTTTTATTAATTTGTAAAGATTCTGAAAAACATAATTCCACTTTGACATTATACAGTATTGTGTGTAGGTCAGTGACAACAAAAATCGCACTTCAATCCATTTAAATCCATTTAAAATCAAGTGCCACTGGGACTTCCTGCTCCTGACTCCTGCACCTCTTGTTAGGAGGCACCTAACAGTATCCTAACTTAACATCTGTACCCTATATAATAGTATCCTAACATCTGTATCCTATATAACGGTATCCTAACATAACATCTGTACCCTATATAACGTATCCTAACTTAACATCTGTATCCTATATAACAGTATCCTAACATAACATCTGTACCCTATATAACAGTATCCTAACATCTGTACCCTATATACCAGTATCCTAACATCTGTATCCTATATAACGTATCCTAACTTAACATCTGTACCCTATATAATAGTATCCTAACATCTGTACCCTATATAACGTATCCTAACTTAACATCTGTATCCTATATAATAGTATCCTAACATAACATCTGTATCCTATATAATAGTATCCTAACATAACATCTGTACCCTATATAACAGTATCCTAACTTAACATCTGTATCCTATATAACGTATCCTAACTTAACATCTGTACCCTATATAATAGTATCCTAACTTAACATCTGTACCCTATATAACGTATCCTAACATCTGTACCCTATATAACGTATCCTAACATAACATCTGTACCCTATATAATAGTATCCTAACATAACATCTGTACCCTATATAATAGTATCCTAACTTAACATCTGTACCCTATATAATAGTATCCTAACATAACATCTGTACCCTATATAACAGTATCCTAACTTAACATCTGTACCCTATATAATAGTATCCTAACATAACATCTGTACCCTATATAATAGTATCCTAACATAACATCTGTACCCTATATAACAGTATCCTAACTTAACATCTGTATCCTATATAATAGTATCCTAACTTAACATCTGTATCCTATATAACGTATCCTAACTTAACATCTGTACCCTATATAATAGTATCCTAACATAACATCTGTACCCTATATAATAGTATCCTAACTTAACATCTGTACCCTATATAACAGTATCCTAACTTAACATCTGTACCCTATATAATAGTATCCTAACATCTGTACCCTATATACCAGTATCCTAACATAACATCTGTATCCTATATAACGTATCCTAACATCTGTACCCTATATAACGTATCCTAACATCTGTACCCTATATAACAGTATCCTAACTTAACATCTGTACCCTATATAACAGTATCCTAACTTAACATCTGTACCCTATATAACAGTATCCTAACTTAACATCTGTACCCTATATAATAGTATCCTAACTTAACATCTGTACCCTATATAACAGTATCCTAACTTAACATCTGTACCCTATATAATAGTATCCTAACATCTGTACCCTATATACCAGTATCCTAACATAACATCTGTATCCTATATAACAGTATCCTAACTTAACATCTGTACCCTATATAATAGTATCCTAACATCTGTACCCTATATACCAGTATCCTAACATAACATCTGTATCCTATATAATAGTATCCTAACTTAACATCTGTACCCTATATAACAGTATCCTAACTTAACATCTGTACCCTATATAATAGTATCCTAACATCTGTACCCTATATACCAGTATCCTAACATAACATCTGTATCCTATATACCAGTATCCTAACATAACATCTGTATCCTATATAATAGTATCCTAACTTAACATCTGTACCCTATATAATAGTATCCTAACTTAACATCTGTACCCTATATAATAGTATCCTAACATACCATCTGTACCCTATATAATAGTATCCTAACATACCATCTGTACCCTATATAATAGTATCCTAACATCTGTACCCTATATAACGTATCCTAACATCTGTACCCTATATAACGTATCCTAACATCTGTACCCTATATAACAGTATCCTAACTTAACATCTGTACCCTATATAACAGTATCCTAACTTAACATCTGTACCCTATATAACAGTATCCTAACTTAACATCTGTACCCTATATAACAGTATCCTAACTTAACATCTGTACCCTATATAATAGTATCCTAACATAACATCTGTACCCTATATAACGTATCCTATCATAACCAACTGTATGTTTTACTATTATTGTTGTCCTTTGACAGTATTGGTGGATCGTATTGCTGGACAGAATGTGTGGATAGTATTCACTATCCAATATCTAAGGATGTTGATGCCCAGTAGCGTATTGGAGGGTAAAACATGCACGACAGTTTACCCTCCTTTTGTGGAGAAATGCGTTGAAACTATAGTCAGTGGTACTTTTTACAAGGCAGCAGGCGATCAGACAAACCCATTTCTACCACTATATCATATAGACTTTCTCTACTGTGTTATTGACTGTTTGTTTTGTTTATTCCATGTGTAACTCTGTGTTGTTGTTTGTGTCACACTGCTTTGCTTTATCTTGGCCAGGTCGCAGTTGTAAATGAGAACTTGTTCTCAACTGGCCTACCTGGTTAAATAAAGGTGAAATAACAATAAAATAAATAGCAGCAACCCCTAAACCCTATCCCTACACCAACCATACACACCAACCCCAACCTCTAAACCCTATCCCTACACACCAACCATACACACCAACCCCAACCCCTAAACCCTATCCCTACACACCAACCATACACACCAACCCCAACCCCTAAACCCTATCCCTACACCAACCATACACACCAACCATACACACCAACCATACACACCAACCCCAACCCCTAAACCCTATCCCTACACACCAACCATACACACCAACCCCAACCCCTAAACCCTATCCCTACACCAACCATACACACCAACCATACACACCAACCATACACACCAACCCCAACCCCTAAACCCTATCCCTACACACCAACCATACACACCAACCCCAACCCCTAAACCCTATCCCTACACCAACCATACACACCAACCATACACACCAACCATACACACCAACCCCAACCCCTAAACCCTATCCCTACACACCAACCATACACACCAACCCCAACCTCTAAACCCTATCCCTACACACCAACCATACACACCAACCCCAACCCCTAAACCCTATCCCTACACACCAACCATACACACCAACCCCAACCCCTAAACCCTATCCCTACACACCAACCATACACACCAACCATACACACCAACCTCTAAACCCTATCCCTACACCAACCATACACACACCCCAACCCCTAAACCCTATCCCTACACCAACCATACACACCAACCATACACACCAACCCCAACCCTTAAACCCTAACCCTACACACCAACCATACACACCAACCATACACACCAACCCCAACCCCTAAACCCTATCCCTACACACCAACCATACACACCAACCCCAACCCCTAAACCCTATCCCTACACCAACCATACACACCAACCATACACACCAACCATACACACCAACCCCAACCCCTAAACCCTATCCCTACACACCAACCATACACACCAACCCCAACCTCTAAACCCTATCCCTACACACCAACCATACACACCAACCCCAACCCCTAAACCCTATCCCTACACACCAACCATACACACCAACCCCAACCCCTAAACCCTATCCCTACACACCAACCATACACACCAACCATACACACCAACCTCTAAACCCTATCCCTACACCAACCATACACACACCCCAACCCCTAAACCCTATCCCTACACCAACCATACACACCAACCATACACACCAACCCCAACCCTTAAACCCTAACCCTACACACCAACCATACACACCAACCATACACACCAACCCCAACCCCTAAACCCTATCCCTACACACCAACCATACACACCAACCATACACACCAACCCCAACCCCTAAACCCTATCCCTACACACCAACCATACACACCAACCCCAACCCCTAAACCCTATCCCTACACACCAACCATACACACCAACCATACACACCAACCCCAACCCCTAAACCCTATCCCTACACACCAACCATACACACCAACCCCAACACCTAAACCCTATCCCTACACACCAAACATACACACCAACCCCAACCCCTAAACCCTATCCCTACACACCAACCATACACACCAACCCCAACCCCTAAACCCTATCCCTACACACCAACCATACACACCAACCCCAACCCCTAAACCCTATCCCTACACACCAACCATACACACCAACCCCAACCCCTAAACCCTATCCCTACACACCAACCATACACACCAACCCCAACCCCTTAACCCTATCCCTACACACCAACCATACACACCAACCCCAACCCCTAAACCCTATCCCTACACCAACCATACACACCAACCCCAACCCCTAAACCCTATCCCTACACACCAACCATACACACCAACCATACACACCAACCCCTAAACCCTATCCCTACACACCAACCATACACACCAACCCCAACCCCTAAACCCCTAAACCCCTAAACCCCAACCAGTAAACCCTAACCCTACACACCAAACCTAGACCCCAACCCCTACCCCCAGCCTTACACCCTAACCACCCACACCCCAATCCCGTCCTCCCTCCTCTCCTTCTCTCGGAATCCCTCTCCCCTTCTCTCCTTATCCCATCCTCCCCTCTTCCGTCCTCCATCCTCCCCCTTTCCCATCCTCCTGTCTTCCCTCTCCCCTTCTCCTGTCCACCCTCTCCCCTCCTCTCCTTCCGTCCTCCCTCTCCCCTTCTCTCCTTCTCCCATCTTCCCTTTCCATTCTCCCCTTCTCCTGTCCACCCTCTCCCCTCCTCTCCTCCTTCCGTCCTCCCTCTCCCCTCCTCTCCTTCTCCCATCCTCCCTTTCCATTCTCTCCTTCTCCCGTCCTCCCTCTCCCCTCCTCTCCTCCTCTCCTCTCCTTCTCCCGTCCTCCCTCTCCCCTTCTGTCCTCCTCTCCTTCTCCCATCCTCCCTCTCCCCTCCTCTCCTTCTCCCATCCTCCCCTCTTCCGTCCTCCATCCTCCCCCTTTCCCATCCTCCTGTCCACCCTCTCCCCTCCTTTCCTCCTCTCCTCTCCTTCTCCCGTCCTCCCTTTCCATTCTCTCCTTCTCCCATCCTCCCTCTCCCCTCCTCTCCTCCTCTCCTCTCCTTCTCCCGTCCTCCCTCCCCCCTCCTCTCCTTCTCCCGTCCTCCCTCTCCCCTCCTCTCCTCCTCTCCTCTCCTTCTCCCGTCCTCCCTCTCTCCTTCTCTCCTTCTGCGGTGAGTCAAGTGAAAAGTGCTTTTAATTAAAAATAATAATAATAATAATCCTGAAAGTGGCCCAAAGGGACACGTGGTGAAAAGTTACAGCAGAAAATTACTGTTATTTAAGTCAGTCATTGGGGTTTAAGGGTTGGGGTGTAGGGTTGGAGTGTAAAATATGAATAACATTTTTAAATTATGAGCCATGGAAAAATAAAGGAATATTCCCGCCAGCCATGTCTGACTGAGATAATGGATGGGCTGGACATGCCAAGAGATCAGTTCGGATTAGTCTGCCATGTAGCGCGCTTCTGTATTTAACATGAGATGCACAGTATGTGTGGATAATCCTTCTACTGCGGCTTTAAAACATCTACTGAAAATATGTTGCATTGCTGCCCTGAAGTAAATAGTGCTATCGACAAAGATCAGCGGAAAAAAGTTGTGATGGACTAACTTTCAGGAAGATGACGGTGCCTTGCTGACTTTCTCTGACTCTGAAAATGAATCAGACGATGAGGAAATCCCTGATTTAGGTCAAAACATTTTAATTGAACCAGACATTGTAGAGTCTTCTGATGACAGTGATGGGGGAATAAATGGCGATCAACAGAAGTTTACCAAGCATTGAAATCAGTGGAATGCCCAGTGGAAGCAGAGAGATGATTACCAAATGCAGAGAGAGTCGACAAGAGAACACAGTAGGCTGTTATAGAAAACACCTGTCTCCGGATTACATCTTCAAACTAATGGTAACCGTGACATCCATGACAGAGTCCGGATTACATCTTCAAACTAATGGTAACCGTGACATCCATGACAGAGCGGGAGAAGCGTCCATTTAGCTTCATTTTCAGATATTATACATGTCTAATTGTGTCAGAAATTTGTTTTTATTGCAAGTATAATAGTACTGTTAGCTACAGTAGCTTGCGAAAGTATTCACACACCTTTATTTTTTCCCCTATTTTGTTGCCTTACATCCTGGAATTAAAATAGATTTTTCGAGGGTTTGTATAATTTGATTTACATAACATGCCTACCACTTTGAAGATGCAAAATATTTTTTCTTGTGAAACAAACAAGAAACAAACAAGAAAAAAGACAAAAAAACTGAAAACTTGGCGATGCATAACTATTCATCCCCCCAAAGTCAATACTTTGTAGAGCCACCTTTTGCAGCAATTAGAGCTGAAAGTCTCTTGGGGTATGTCTCTATAAGCTTGGCACATCTAGCCATTGGGATTTTTTTGTCATTTAAATGTTTCCCATTAAGCACACTCGAGTGTTGCTTTTAGCAGTATGCTTAGGGTCATTGTCCTGCTGGAAGGTGAACCTCCATCCCAGTCTCAAATCTCTGGAATCTCTGGAAGTCAAGAATTTCCCTGTATTTAGTGCCATCCATCATTCTTTCAGTTCTGACCAGTTTCCCAGTCCCTGCCGATTAAAAACATCCCCACAGCATGATGCTGCCACCACCATGCTTCACTGTGGGGATGGTGTTCTCAGGGTGATGAGAGTTGTGGGTTTGCGCCAGATATAGCGTTATCCTTGATGGCCAAAAAGCTACATTTTAGACTCATCTGACCAGAGTACCTTCTTCTATATACTTGAGTAGTCTCCCACATGCCTTTTGGCAAACACCAAACATGTTTGCTTATTTGTTTCTCGCCACTCTTCCGTAAAGTCCACCTCTGTGGAGTGTACGGCGTAAAGTGATCCTACGGACAGATACTCCAATCTCCACTGTGGAGCTTTGCAGCTCCTTCAGGGTTGTCTTTGGGCTCTTTGTTGTCTCTCTGATTAATGCCCTCCTTGCCTGGTCCGTGAGTTTTGATGGGCAGCCCTCTCTTGGCAGGTTTGTTGTGGTGCCATACTCTTTCCATTTTTTAATAATGGATTTAATGGTGCTCTGTGGGATGTTCAAAGTTTCTGATATTTTTTATAACCCAACCCTCATCTGTACTTCTCCACAACTTTGTCCCTGACCTGTTTGGAGAGCTCATTGGTCTTCATGGTGCCGCTTGCTTAGTGGTGTTGCAGACTCTGGAGCCTTTCAGAACAGATGTATATATACTGAGATCATGTGACAGATCATATGACACTTAGATTGCACACAGGTGGACTTTATTTAACTAATTATGTGACTTCTGAAGGTAATTGGTTGCACCATATCTTATTTAGGGGCTTCATGGTAAAGGGGGTAAATACATTTGCAGGGACCACTTTTCCGTTTTTGAATTTCTTTATTATTTTAAACAAGTAATTTTTTTCATTTCACTTCACCAATTTGGACTATTTTGTGGATGTAAATTACATTAAATCCAAATAAAAATCAATTTAAATACAGGTTGTTATGCAAAAACATAGGAAATCGTCAAGGGGGTGAATACTTTTGCAAGGCACTGTAGCTAGCTAGGTAGCTAACGTTAGCTGGCTGGCTTGCTAGCTAACATTACGTGTATGATCTATGCAGTAATATTATTCATATCTCAGAAAATCATTTGCATTGCTAATTATAGCCTCATATTAGCTAGTTTGCTAACATTGAACCGAATTGGTTAGCTTTAGCTACCTGCAGATTCGTGCATGGTAGTATGAGTTGGGATTATGGTTCATTGTTTAGCTGGCTAGCTAGCTACATGACAAAATAAAATACTGTATATATAAACACATACATACATACATACATACATACATACATAGATACATAATATATACAGATAAATAAACACAGAAACATTTAAACAGAAGGCATTTGAGCCCAAACAAAAGACTCCAAGTAACCATTTCACTGTACCATTTACATTACATTTACATTTAAGTCATTTAGCAGACGCTCTTATCCAGAGCGACTTACAAATTTACACCTCCTGTATACTGTGCATTTGAAAAGTAAACATATATTTAATTGATTTAATTGATATAGTGTGCAGATTAGGTTAAAGGCCAAGGATGTAAGAAGGGCTATATAAATACATTTGATTTGATTTGATTTGACTATGCAAGTAACCATTTCACTGTACCGTTTACACCTTCTGTATCCTACGCATGTGTTCAATAAACATATATTTATTTGATATAGTGTGTTTACCAGAGACGGTAATGTAAAGAACAACATGACCTGCACCAAAGTCAGATTAGGTTAAAGGCCAAGGCTGGTATAAAGTATATTTTTACTAGAACGTTTTGCTCCTACTTTCACCACTTTTAGTCTTGAAATCCTTGGTTGTTTACTACAGTACTGTATTCACTCTGTTTAGCATCACATGTGAACCCTTACAGAGATGGGTGGGGCTAAAGCTTAAGAGGGTGTGAACGATGCTGACTGGGTGTAGACAAAGAAGAGCTCTCCAGTAGGTGTACCAAAATGATAAACTTTCAAAACATAATTATAATATAAATAAATGAATAAATAATACATATAATTACTTTTCAATTGTTCCTCAACTGTGATATACCATTTTATAGCTCTGAATCTCTACTTTTATGTAAAAAACACACTTTCAAATGTTTCTACAATACATACTGTAGGACTGAATCCATCTGGTGGGTCACATATGACCTTAAAATGCAGTTTTGGATAGAATAGAGCTGAATAGAATGAGCGGCATTCAATAAAACCATCTTCATGAAAAGGTGGATATTATTTTCCATGAAAATGTTGAAAGTAGTTTATTTGAATATACAGATCACACATTTTAGTCGTACAGCAGATGCTCTTATCCAGAACGACTTACAGTAGTGAGGATATACAGCTTTCATACTGGTTCCCCAGCGGGAATCAAACCCACAACCCTCGTGTTGTAGGCACCATGCTCTACCAACTGAGCCACACCTTACAGTGAGGGAAACAACCTCTGGTCAAGACCAGGTCAACAACACAAGGTTAGCGTTAAAGTTTGGACACACCTACTCATTCAAAGGTTTTTCTTTATTTTTTACTATTTTCTACATTGTTGAATAATAGTGAAGACATCAAAACTGTGAAATAACACATATGGAATCATGTCCTCGATCCTGACTAGTCTCCCAGTCCCTGCCTCTGAAAAACACCTCCACAGCATGATGCTGCCACCACCATGCTTCACTGTAGGGATGGTGCCATGTTTCCTCCAGATGTGACGCTTGGCATTCAGACCAAAGAGTTGAATTGAATCTTGTTTCTTGTAGCACTTACTTCCGTCATCATGAACTT
Organism: Salvelinus namaycush; assembly: GCF_016432855.1. Lineage (NCBI taxonomy): Eukaryota > Metazoa > Chordata > Actinopteri > Salmoniformes > Salmonidae > Salvelinus > Salvelinus namaycush. The sequence goes on from NW_024058120.1 coordinate 281,586, forward strand.
TGAGAGATGAGTCAAGGACCATATCAGCTCCACCCTACCTGACACCCTAGACCCACTCCAATTTGCTTATTGCCCCAATAGGTCCACAGACGACGCAATCACAATCACACTGCACACTGCCCTAACCCATCTGGACAAGAGGAATACCTATGTGAGAATGCTGTTCATCGACTACAGCTCAGCATTTAACACCATAGTACCCTCCAAACTCGTCATCAAGCTTGAGACCCTGGGTCTGAACCCCGCCCTGTGCAACTGGGTCCTGGACTTCCTGACGGGCCGCCCCAAGGTGGTGAGGGTAGGTAACAACATCTCCACCCCGCTGATCCTCAACACTGGGGCTCCACAAGGGTGCGTTCTGAGCCCTCTCCTGTACTCCCTGTCCACCCACGACCGTGTGGCCATGCACACCTCCAACTCAATCATCAAGTTTGCAGACGACACTACAGTGGTAGGCCTGATTACCAACAACGACGAGACGGCCTACAGGGAGGAGGTGAGGGCCCTCGGAGTGTGGTGTCAGGAAAATAACCTCACACTCAACGTCAACAAAACAAAGGAGATGATCGTGGACTTGAGGAAACAGCAGAGGGAGCACCCCCCTATCCACATTGCTGGGACAGTAGTGGAGAAGGTAGAAAGTTTTAAGTACCTCGGCGTACACATCACGGACAAACTGAAATGGTCCAGCCACACAGACAGTGTTGTGAAGAGGCGCAGCAGCGCCTTCAGCAACCTCAGGAGGCTGAAGAAATTTGGCTTGTTACCAAAAACACTCACAAACTTTTACAGATGCAGAATCGAGAGCATTCTTATTCATTTCTTTACACTTGTGTGTATAAGGTAGTAGTTGTGTAATTGTTAGGTTAGATTACTCGATATTAATGCATTGTCGGAACTAGAAGCACAAGCATTTCGCTACACTCGCATTTACATCTGCTAACCATGTGTATGTGACAAATACAATTTGATTTGATTTGATTTGTCTGAGAGTCTTTAAGTTCCTTCGGGAAACTCCAAGTGGGCCTTTTACTGAGGAGTTGCTTCCGTATGACCTGACTGGTGGAGTGCTGCAGAGATGGTTGTCCTTCTGGAAGTTTCTCCCATCTCCACAGAGGAACTCTAGAGCACTGTCAGAGTCACCATCGGGTTCTTGGTCACAACCCTGACCAAGGTCCTTCTCCTCTGATTGCTCAGTTTGGCCGGGCGGCCAGCTCTAGGACGAGTCTTGGTGGTTCCAAACTTCTTCCATTTAGAATGTTCTTGGGGACTTCAATGCTACAGACATTTTTTGGTACCCTTCCCCAGATCTGTGCCTCGACACGATCCTGTCTCTGAGCTCTATGGACAACTCCTTCGACCTCATGGCTTGGTTTTTGCTTTCACATGCACTGTCAACCGTGGGACCTCACATAAAGTGGGAAGAAAAAGTATGTGAACCCTTTAGAATTACCTGGATTTCTGAAAAATTTGTCATAACATTTGATCTGATATCTAAGTCACAGCAATAGACAAACACAGTCTTCTTTAAACTAATAAGACACAAACAATTAGAATTGTTTATGTCTGAATTGACCACAATGTGTAAACATTCATAGAGCAGGTTGGGAAAAGTATATGAACCCTTGGATTAGTAACAGGTCGACTCTCCTTTGGCAGCAATAACCTCAACCAAACATTTTCTGTAGTTACGGATCAGACCTGCACAACAGTCAGGAGGAATTTTGGACCATTCCTCTTTACAAAACTGTTTCAGCTCAGCAATATTCTTGGGATGTCTGGTGTGAACCGCTCTCTTGAGGTCCTGCCACAGCATCTCAATCGGGTTGAGGTCAGGACTCTGACTGGGCCATTCCAGAAGGTATACTTTCTTCTGTTCTGTTATTGATTTACTTCTTTCTTTGGGTTGTTGTCCTGTTGCCTCGCCTAACTGCTGTTGAGCTTCAATTGGTGGACAGATAGCCTTATATTCTCCTGCAAAATGTCTTCATAAACTTGGGAATTCATTTTTCCGTCGATGATATTAAGCTGCCCAGGTCCTGAGGCAGCAAAGCAGCCCCAAACCATGATGCTCCCTCCACCATACTTTACAGTTGAGGATGAGGTTTTGATGTTGGTGTGCTGTGCCTTTTTTCTCCACACATAGTGTTGTGTGTTCCTTCCAAACAACTCAACTGTAGTTTCATCTGTCCACAGAATATTTTGCCAGAAGCGCTGTCGAACATCCAGGTGCTCTTTTGCGAACTTCAGATGTGCAGCAATGTTTTTTTTGGACATAAGTGGCTTCTTCCGTGGTGTCCTCCAATGAACACCATTCTTGTTTAGTATTTTCTAGGATTCTTCTTAACCTCATTGAACATTCTGCGCTGTGCTCTTGCAGTCATCTTTGCAGGACGGCCACACCTAGGGAGAGTAGCAATAGTGCTGAAATTTCTCCATTTATAGACAATTTGTCTTACCGTGGACTGATGAACATTAGACTGACTTTTGTAATCCTTTTGTAATCCTTTCCAGCTTTATGCAAGGCAACAATTCTTAATCTTAGGTCTTCTGAGATCTCTTTTGTTCGAGGCATGGTTCACATCAGGCAAAGCTTCTTGTGAATATCTAACAAAAATGTTGCTAGTGTTTTTTATAGGGCAGGGCATCTCTAACCAACATCTCCAATCTCGTCTCATTGATTGGACTCCAGGTTAGCTGACTCCTGACTCCAATTAGCTTTTGGAGAAGTCATTAGCCAAGGGGTTCACATACTTTTCCCAACCTACTCTGTGAATGTTTAAATTATGTATTCAATACAGACAAGAAAAATACTATAATTTGTGTGTTATTAGTTTAAGCACACTGTGTTTGTCTGTTGTTGTGAAAATCAGATCAAATGTTATGTCAAATGTATACATAAATCCAGGTATTTCCAAAGGGTTCACATATTTTTTCTTGCCACTGTAAACAGGTGTGTGCCTTCCCAAATCATGTCCAATCAATTTAATCTACCACCGGTGGACTCCAATCAAGTTGTAGAAACATCTCAAGGATGATCAATGGAAACAGGATGCACCTGGCCTCAATTTCGAGTCTCATAGCAAAGGGTCTGAATACTTATGTAAATGTGATATTTCAGTTTCCAATTATTCATAAATGTACAAAAAAATACTAAAAACCTGTTTTTGCTTTGTCATTATGGGGTAGTGTTTGCAGATTGTTGAGGAATTTTCTTGATTTAATCAATTTTAGAATAAGACTAACGTAACAAAATGGGGAAAAAGTCAAGTGGTCAGAATACTTTCCAAAGGCACTGTATATAATATATATATCAGATTTATTAAATCCTCCATACTGTACATATTAAAGGGAATTCATTTTAGATAACAGGCCATTTAAATTTCAATATTGGTGCACAAGTTCTACTTAGAGTATTAAAGGGACACAAAAGACAGTAATTTCTTGGAACTTCCCAGGTGTGTTTCCTCATGCAGGATCATTTAGAGAGTCACTATGCAGGATCATTTAGAGAGTCACTATGCAGGATCATTTAGAGAGTCACTATGCAGGATCATTTAGAGAGTCACTATGCAGGATCATTTAGAGAGTCACTATGCAGGATCATTTAGAGAGTCACTATGCAGGATCATTTAGAGAGTCACTATGCAGGATCATTTAGAGAGTCACTATTACAACGTGTCTCGCTGGCTGACGGCTGTCCACATAACTGGATCTGGCAATGAGTCCGGCTGGACAGTGATGTTCAATGAAATGGACCTTGATAGGAGTCAGGTCCATTAGTGGGAGGTTTAGGGTTGACTTGACACGCACACACACACCTGGAGAACATTCTGGTGATTGGGAGGATGGAGGAAGGGAGAGAGGAGACAGATGCCACCAAATCTGCTGTGATGGGAAATCTGTGTATGGTGTCCGCCCGTCGTTCAGACAGCCAGCCAGACCCGGGTCGTGGCACTGCGACGGCGTTGGACAAGAGTAAATAGCAGGAAGTGACAGATGATAGGGACATGCTCTACCAGGAAATCGAATACGTCTCGCTTAATGCTCCTGAAATGATACGTCAAGCTCACAGACCTTCCAGGGGCCAGGTGCTCACAGACCTTCCAGGGGCCAGGTGTTCACAGACCTTCCAGGCACCAGGTGCTCACAGACCTTCCAGGGGCCAGGTGCTCACATACCTTCCAGGGGCCAGGGGCTCACATACCTTCCAGGGGCCAGGGGCTCACAGACCTTCCAGGGGCCAGGGGCTCACAGACCTTCCAGGGGCCAGGTGCTCACAGACCTTCCAGGGGCCAGGTGCTCACAGACCTCCAGGGGGCAGGTGCTCACAGACCTTCCAGGGGCCAGGTGCTCACAGACCTTTTAGGGGCCAGGTGATCAAAATGAAAATCATAATTTCCTAACTTCCCTTAATTAGCATATACAGTACCTATTTAATTCTGCAACAACACACTCACTCATCATCATTTGTAAGTTACTTACAGTGCCTCCAAAAGACATGATTGACAACAAGATGGTATAGGCTATCATCTGATCATTGATGTTAATGATTTATGTAAATCTGCTAGTTAGCTAGCCTGATCATTTGTTTTACTGATTGTCATGTCTCTTCTATGCTCTTGAATAATAACTTCATCATTTAGCCTAATATTCATCATCTTTTAACTAATAATATATACCTGGAGGTTAGTGTGGATATTTTAGCAGCCTATGGTGGTTAGCTAAAGCATAGACAACCTGTGTTCAGTTCATCATTTGGTGGTGCCGGAACAAACAGTGAGCATGAGAGTAGGGTAACCTGGGGAGCTCTGAGATACAGGGACATGAGAGGAGGGTGACCTGAGGAGCTCTGAGATACAGGGACATGAGAGTAGGGTAACCTGGGGAGCTCTGAGATACAGGAACATGAGAGGAGGGTGACCTGAGGAGCTCTGAAATACAGGAACATGAGAGGAGGGTGACCTGAGGAGCTCTGAGATACAGGAACATGAGAGGAGGGTAACCTGGGGAGCTCTGAGATACAGGAACATGAGAGGAGGGTGACCTGAGGAGCTCTGAAATACAGGAACATGAGAGGAGGGTGACCTGAGGAGCTCTGAGATACAGGGACATGAGAGGAGGGTGACCTGAGGAGCTCTGAGATACAGGGACATGAGAGGAGGGTGACCTGAGGAGCTCTGAGATACAGGAACATGAGAGTAGGGTGACCTGAGGAGCTCTGAGATACAGGAACATGAGAGGAGGGTGACCTGGGGAGCTCTGAGATACCGGAACATGAGAGGAGGGTGACCTGAGGAGCTCTGAGATACCGGAACATGAGAGGAGGGTGACCTGAGGAGCTCTGAGATACAGGAACATGAGAGGAGGGTGACCTGAGGAGCTCTGAGATACAGGAACATGAGAGGAGGGTGACCTGAGGAGCTCTGAGATACAGGAACATGATAGGAGGTTGACTTGAGGAGCTCTGAGATACAGGAACATGAGAAGGGGGTGACCTGAGGAGCTCTGAGATACAGAAACATGAGAGGAGGGTGACCTGAGGAGCTCTGAGATACAGAAACATGAGAGGAGGGTGACCTGAGGAGCTCTGAGATACAGAAACATGAGAGTAGGGTAACCTGGGGAGCTCTGAGAAACAGGAACATGAGAGGAGGGTGACCTGAGGAGCTCTGAGATATAGGAACATGAGAGGAGGGTGACCTGAGGAGCACTGAGATACAGGAACAAGAGAGGAGGGTGACCTGAGGAGCTCTGAGATACAGGAACATGAGAGGAGGGTGACCTGAGGAGCTCTGAGATACAGGAACATGAGAGGAGGGTGACCTGGGGAGCTCTGTGATACAGGAACATGAGAGGAGGGTGACCTGAGGAGCTCTGAGATACAGGGACATGAGAGGAGGGTGACCTGAGGAGCTCTGAGATACAGGAACATGAGAGGAGGGTGACCTGAGGAGCTCTGAGATACAGAAACATGAGAGGAGGGTGACCTGAGGAGTTCTGAGATACAGGAACATGAGAGGAGGGTGACCTGAGGAGCTCTGAGATACAAGAACATGAGAGGAGGGTGACCTGAGGAGCTCTGAGATACAGGAACAAGAGAGGAGGGTGACCTGAGGAGCTCTGAGATACAGGAACATGAGAGGAGGGTGACCTGAGGAGCTCTGAGATACAGGAACATGAGAGGAGGGTGACCTGAGGAGCTCTGAGATACAGGAACATGAGAGGAGGGTGACCTGAGGAGCTCTGAGATACAGGAACATGAGAGGAGGGTGACCTGAGGAGCTCAGAGATACAGGAACATGAGAGGAGAGTGACCTAGGGAGCTCTGAGATACAGGGACATGAGAGGAGGTTGACCTGAGGAGCTCTGAGATACCAGAGCTTTATAATAAAGCATTGTATTTGCGTAGTGGCATAGAGTAGTAGAGGAGAGGCACTTACAGAAGATGCTCACAAGGGGCCCATTTTTAGTGGCCTCGGGTATGGAGAAATGTGGCTTTTTATAAACATGTCATGCAATTCTACTTTTACATGAATGGAGACGACGGCAGAATATTGTTTAATACAGCACAAATGTTCGAAATGACAGGCTACTTTGACACTGACAAACTGAAAATCTGTGATCAATTTAAAGGACCATGTCTTGAATCCATCAATAGCCTAGGCCTAGGTGTGTGGAAACACATACTGTTCAATATGAGGAGGAAATTCCAGCCCTTTCCAGTTTCACTGACTCAATGATGCGCAGCTCTCTCACCAGCCATGGCCGTGCTCTCTCACCAGCCATGGCCGTGCTCTCTCACCAGCCATGGCCGTGTTCTCTCACCAGCCATAGCCGTGTTCTCTCACCAGCCATGGCCGTGCTCTCTCACCAGACATGGCCATGCTCTCTCACCAGCCATGTTCTTGCTCGCTCACCAGCCATGGCCTTGCTCTCTCACCAGCCATGGCCGTGCTCTCTCACCAGCCATGGCCGTGTTCTTTCACCAGCCATAGCCGTTCTCTCTCACCAGCCTTGGCCGTGCTCTCTCTCCAGCCATGTTCTTGCTCGCTGACCAGCCATAGCCGTTCTCTCTCACCAGCCATGGCCGTGCTCTCTCACCAGCCATGTTCTTGCTCGCTGACCAGCCATGGATGTGCTCGCTCACCAGCCATGTTCTTGCTTGCTGACCAGCCATGTTCTTGCTTGCTGACCAGCCATGGCCTATGCACTCCTGCAAAAATTACTTGGTAAAACAATGTGAGCTCGATAAGCTTATTTGGAAGTGGACCAAATATCTTGTTAGCCTACAGCAAACAGATTAGTAGAGTCTTCTCTTTTCAGCAGGACACATTTGCTTTACTACCTGTGTTTTCCTGTGATTGTATTTGAAATATTGCGAAGGTCTGTTTTGTCTGCATGCTGCTCACTAACAGATTTGCTGCACGTTCCCGACTGTAGGCTATGCCTTGTTATTGGTTGTACACACAATCCACAGCTAGGATATTTGTTTTAAAGAAGCTATTGATCCTCTGTTGCTAAACTTTAGGCCAACTCATTGCGTAGTAGGCTATTCTGAAGTATGACATTTCTTTCTGAATAGACAGCAGTAGTTCTAGAACTTTGGCAAATTGATTTAAATTCATCAGGGGTTCTGCAGGACCTCCTGCACCCGTCCCACAGCTCTGATTCTATAAGGAGATACATGATGAAGAGCAGCAGGACCTCCTGCACCCGTCCCACAGCTCTGATTCTATAAGGAGATACATGATGAAGAGCAGCAGGACCTCCTGCACCCGTCCCACAGCTCTGATTCTATAAGGAGATACATGATGAAGAGCTGCAGGACCTCCTGCACCCGTCCCACAGCTCTGATTCTATAAGGAGATACATGATGAAGAGCTGCAGGACCTCCTGCACCCGTCCCACAGCTCTGATTCTATAAGGAGATACATGATGAAGAGCTGCAGGACCTCCTGCACCCGTCCCACATCTCTGATTCTATAAATGTAAATGATGAAGAGCAGTAGGACTGTTCTGTTCATACAGCCTCCTGGACAGCTGCAGGGCTCTGTGTTGTACCTGTTCATACAGCCTCCTGGACAGCTGCAGGGCTCTGTGTTGTATCTGTTCATACAGCCTCCTGGACAGCTGCAGGGCTCTGTGTTGTACCTGTTCATACAGCCTCCTGGACAGCTGCAGGGCTCTGTGTTGTACCTGTTCATACAGCCTCCTGGACAGCTGCAGGGCTCTGTGTTGTACCTGTTCATACAGCCTCCTGGACAGCTGCAGGGCTCTGTGTTGTACCTGTTCATACAGCCTCCTGGACAGCTGCAGGGCTCTGTGTTGTATCTGTTCATACAGCCTCCTGGACAGCTGCAGGGCTCTGTGTTGTATCTGTTCATACAGCATCCTGGACAGCTGCAGGGCTCTGTGTTGTATCTGTTCATACAGCCTCCTGGACAGCTGTAGGGCTCTGTGTTGTACCTGTTCATACAGCCTCCTGGACAGCTGCAGGGCTCTGTGTTGTACCTGTTCATACAGCCTCCTGGACAGCTGCAGGGCTCTGTGTTGTACCTGTTCATACAGCATCCTGGACAGCTGCAGGGCTCTGTGTTGTATCTGTTCATACAGCCTTCTGGACAGCTGCAGGGCTCTGTGTTGTACCTGTTCATACAGCCTCCTGGACAGCTGCAGGGCTCTGTGTTGTACCTGTTCATACAGCCTCCTGGACAGCTGCAGGGCTCTGTGTTGGTTCTGTTCATACAGCCTCCTGGACAGCTGCAGGGCTCTGTGTTGGTTCTGTTCATACAGCCTCCTGGACAGCTGCAGGGCTCTGTGTTGTATCTGTTCATACAGCCTCCTGGACAGCTGCAGGGCTCTGTGTTGTATCTGTTCATACAGCCTCCTGGACAGCTGCAGGGCTCTGTGTTGGTTCTGTTCATACAGCCTCCTGGACAGCTGCAGGGCTCTGTGTTGTATCTGTTCATACAGCCTCCTGGACAGCTGCAGGGCTCTGTGTTGTATCTGTTCATACAGCCTCCTGGACAGCTGCAGGGCTCTGTGTTGTACCTGTTCATACAGCCTCCTGGACAGCTGCAGGGCTCTGTGTTGGTTCTGTTCATACAGCCTCCTGGACAGCTGTAGGGCTCTGTGTTGTACCTGTTCATACAGCCTCCTGGACAGCTGCAGGGCTCTGTGTTGTACCTGTTCATACAGCCTCCTGGACTGCTGCAGGGCTCTGTGTTGTACCTGTTCATACAGCCTCCTGGACAGCTGCAGGGCTCTGTGTTGTACCTGTTCATACAGCCTCCTGGACAGCTGCAGGGCTCTGTGTTGTACCTGTTCATACAGCCTCCTGGACAGCTGTAGGGCTCTGTGTTGTACCTGTTCATACAGCCTCCTGGACAGCTGCAGGGCTCTGTGTTGTACCTGTTCATACAGCCTCCTGGACAGCTGCAGGGCTCTGTGTTGTACCTGTTCATACAGCCTCCTGGACAGCTGCAGGGCTCTGTGTTGTATCTGTTCATACAGCCTCCTGGACAGCTGCAGGGCTCTGTGTTGTACCTGTTCATACAGCCTCCTGGACAGCTGCAGGGCTCTGTGTTGTACCTGTTCATACAGCCTCCTGGACAGCTGCAGGGCTCTGTGTTGTACCTGTTCATACAGCCTCCTGGACAGCTGCAGGGCTCTGTGTTGTACCTGTTCATACAGCCTCCTGGACAGCTGTAGGGCTCTGTGTTGTACCTGTTCATACAGCCTCCTGGACAGCTGCAGGGCTCTGTGTTGTACCTGTTCATACAGCCTCCTGGACAGCTGCAGGGCTCTGTGTTGTATCTGTTCATACAGCCTCCTGGACAGCTGCAGGGCTCTGTGTTGTACCTGTTCATACAGCCTCCTGGACAGCTGCAGGGCTCTGTGTTGTACCTGTTCATACAGCCTCCTGGACTGCTGCAGGGCTCTGTGTTGTACCTGTTCATACAGCCTCCTGGACAGCTGCAGGGCTCTGTGTTGTACCTGTTCATACAGCCTCCTGGACAGCTGTAGGGCTCTGTGTTGTACCTGTTCATACAGCCTCCTGGACAGCTGCAGGGCTCTGTGTTGTACCTGTTCATACAGCCTCCTGGACAGCTGCAGGGCTCTGTGTTGTACCTGTTCATACAGCCTCCTGGACAGCTGCAGGGCTCTGTGTTGTACCTGTTCATACAGCCTCCTGGACAGCTGCAGGGCTCTGTGTTGGTTCTGTTCATACAGCCTCCTGGACAGCTGCAGGGCTCTGTGTTGTACCTGTTCATACAGCCTCCTGGACAGCTGTAGGGCTCTGTGTTGTACCTGTTCATACAGCCTCCTGGACAGCTGCAGGGCTCTGTGTTGTACCTGTTCATACAGCCTCCTGGACAGCTGCAGGGCTCTGTGTTGTACCTGTTCATACAGCCTCCTGGACAGCTGCAGGGCTCTGTGTTGTACCTGTTCATACAGCCTCCTGGACAGCTGCAGGGCTCTGTGTTGTACCTGTTCATACAGCCTCCTGGACAGCTGTAGGGCTCTGTGTTGTACCTGTTCATACAGCCTCCTGGACAGCTGCAGGGCTCTGTGTTGTACCTGTTCATACAGCCTCCTGGACAGCTGCAGGGCTCTGTGTTGTACCTGTTCATACAGCCTCCTGGACAGCTGCAGGGCTCTGTGTTGTATCTGTTCATACAGCCTCCTGGACAGCTACAGGGCTCTGTGTTGTACCTGTTCATACAGCCTCCTGGACAGCTGCAGGGCTCTGTGTTGGTTCTGTTCATACAGCCTCCTGGACAGCTGCAGGGCTCTGTGTTGTACCTGTTCATACAGCCTCCTGGACAGCTGCAGGGCTCTGTGTTGTACCTGTTCATACAGCCTCCTGGACAGCTGCAGGGCTCTGTGTTGTATCTGTTCATACAGCCTCCTGGACAGCTGCAGGGCTCTGTGTTGTATCTGTTCATACAGCATCCTGGACAGCTGCAGGGCTCTGTGTTGTATCTGTTCATACAGCCTCCTGGACAGCTGTAGGGCTCTGTGTTGTACCTGTTCATACAGCCTCCTGGACAGCTGCAGGGCTCTGTGTTGTACCTGTTCATACAGCCTCCTGGACAGCTGCAGGGCTCTGTGTTGTACCTGTTCATACAGCATCCTGGACAGCTGCAGGGCTCTGTGTTGTATCTGTTCATACAGCCTTCTGGACAGCTGCAGGGCTCTGTGTTGTACCTGTTCATACAGCCTCCTGGACAGCTGCAGGGCTCTGTGTTGTACCTGTTCATACAGCCTCCTGGACAGCTGCAGGGCTCTGTGTTGGTTCTGTTCATACAGCCTCCTGGACAGCTGCAGGGCTCTGTGTTGGTTCTGTTCATACAGCCTCCTGGACAGCTGCAGGGCTCTGTGTTGTATCTGTTCATACAGCCTCCTGGACAGCTGCAGGGCTCTGTGTTGTATCTGTTCATACAGCCTCCTGGACAGCTGCAGGGCTCTGTGTTGGTTCTGTTCATACAGCCTCCTGGACAGCTGCAGGGCTCTGTGTTGTATCTGTTTATACAGCCTCCTGGACAGCTGCAGGGCTCTGTGTTGTATCTGTTCATACAGCCTCCTGGACAGCTGCAGGGCTCTGTGTTGTACCTGTTCATACAGCCTCCTGGACAGCTGCAGGGCTCTGTGTTGTATCTGTTCATACAGCCTCCTGGACAGCTGCAGGGCTCTGTGTTGGTTCTGTTCATACAGCCTCCTGGACAGCTGCAGGGCTCTGTGTTGTACCTGTTCATACAGCCTCCTGGACAGCTGCAGGGCTCTGTGTTGTACCTGTTCATACAGCCTCCTGGACAGCTGCAGGGCTCTGTGTTGTACCTGTTCATACAGCCTCCTGGACAGCTGCAGGGCTCTGTGTTGTACCTGTTCATACAGCCTCCTGGACAGCTGCAGGACTCTGTGTTGTACCTGTTCATACAGCCTCCTGGACAGCTGCAGGGCTCTGTGTTGTACCTGTTCATACAGCCTCCTGGACAGCTGCAGGGCTCTGTGTTGTACCTGTTCATACAGCCTCCTGGACAGCTGCAGGGCTCTGTGTTGTATCTGTTCATACAGCCTCCTGGACAGCTGCAGGGCTCTGTGTTGTACCTGTTCATACAGCCTCCTGGACAGCTGCAGGGCTCTGTGTTGGTTCTGTTCATACAGCCTCATGGACAGCTGCAGGGCTCTGTGTTGTACCTGTTCATACAGCCTCCTGGACAGCTGCAGGGCTCTGTGTTGTACCTGTTCATACAGCCTCCTGGACAGCTGCAGGGCTCTGTGTTGTACCTGTTCATACAGCCTCCTGGACAGCTGCAGGGCTCTGTGTTGTACCTGTTCATACAGCCTCCTGGACAGCTGCAGGGCTCTGTGTTGTACCTGTTCATACAGCCTCCTGGACAGCTGCAGGGCTCTGTGTTGGTTCTGTTCATACAGCCTCCTGGACAGCTGCAGGGCTCTGTGTTGTACCTGTTCATACAGCCTCCTGGACAGCTGCAGGGCTCTGTGTTGGTTCTGTTCATACAGCCTCCTGGACAGCTGCAGGGCTCTGTGTTCGATTTATACGTGTAGCCTTTTTTGATAATAGGGTGCCATATGTGACAGAGCCAAACTGAACTTATCAAATATTTCATTTTAGAACTCAAGAGCCTTTGTCAAAATATGTTGGATTTTCTGCATCACAATACCACCTGTGTGACCAAACCAAACACATTGGATTGTGACCGGTTACAGACTCACTCTCTATTGTGTGTGTGTGTGTGTGTGTGTGTGTGTGTGTGTGTGTGTGTGTGTGTGTGTGTGTGTGTGTGTGTGTGTGTGTGTGTGTGTGTGTGTGTGTGTGTGTGTGTGTGTGTGTGTGTGTGTGTGTGTGTGTGTGTGTGTGTCTGTCTGTGTGTGTGTGTGTGTGTGTGTGTGTGTGTGTGTGTGTGTGTGTGTGTGTGTGTGTGTGTGTGTGTGTGTGTGTGTGTGTGTGTGTGTGTGTGTGTGTGTGTGTGTGTGTGTCTGTGTGTGTGTGTGTGTGTGTGTGAGTGCGGATTGTGATTGGTTCTAGACACGCAAATAATAGAGGAAGGAACCATTGTCCACCTGGTCCCTCCGTTCAGATCACTCACAGCCTCTCTGTCTATTACCATTATGGTTATACGATGTGTAAACCCCTGGAGATTTCATGTGACAACGGTCTGTCTATTGGTGCCCTTGTCCAAAGTCAGGCTCAGAGTCAGTCAGGCACATACCCTGTCGATGGAGCCGAAGACAAGCATCTCACCTGGAGAGTCTCAGCAGACTCAGATATTCTAATAGGGATATATATATATATATATATATATAGAGAGAGAGAGATGCATAGAGAGAGAGAGATGCATAAGAGAGAGAGGTGCATAGAGAGAGAGGTGCATAGAGAGAGAGAGATGCATAGAGAGAGAGAGATGCATAAGAGAGAGAGATGCATAGAGAGAGAGAGAGAGAGAGAGAGAGAGAGAGAGAGAGAGAGAGAGAGAGAGAGAGAGAGAGAGAGAGACCAAGCACAGCACTGCTAGACAACACAGCACTACTAGACCCCATCACAACACAGCTCTACTAGACCCCATCACAACACAGCTCTACTAGACCCCATCACAACACAGCTCTACTAGACCCCATCACAACACAGCTCTACTAGACCCCATCACAACACAGCTCTACTAGACCCCATCACGACACAGCTCTACTAGACCCCATCACAACACAGCTCTACTAGACCCCATCACAACACAGCTCTACTAGACCCCATCACAACACAGCTCTACTAGACCCCATCACAACACAGCTCTACTAGACCCCATCACAACACAGCTCTACTAGACCCCATCACAACACAGCTCTACTAGACCCCATCACAACACAGCACTACTAGACCCCGTCACAACACAGCTCTACTAGACCCCGTCACAACACAGCTCTACTAGACCCCATCACAACACAGCTCTACTAGACCCCATCACAACACAGCTCTACTAGACCACATCACAACACAGCTCTACTAGACCCCATCACAACACAGCTCTACTAGACCCCATCACAACACAGCTCTACTAGACCCCATCACAACACAGCTCTACTAGACCCCATCACAACACAGCTCTACTAGACCCCATCACAACACAGCACTACTAGACCCCATCACAACACAACTCTACTAGACCCCATCACAACACAGCTCTACTAGACCCCATCACAACACAGCTCTACTAGACCCCATCACAACACAGCTCTACTAGACCCCATCACAACACAGCTCTACTAGACCCCATCACAACACAGCTCTACTAGACCCCATCACAACACAGCACTACTAGACCCCAACACAACACAGCTCTACTAGACCCCATCACAACACAGCTCTACTAGACCCCATCACAACACAGCTCTACTAGACCCCATCACAACACAGCTCTACTAGACCCCATCACAACACAGCTCTACTAGACCCCATCACAACACAGCTCTACTAGACCCCATCACAACACAGCTCTACTAGACCCCATCACAACACAGCTCTACTAGACCCCATCACAACACAGCTCTACTAGACCCCATCACAACACAGCTCTACTAGACCCCATCACAACACAGCTCTACTAGACCCCATCACAACACAGCTCTACTAGACCCCATCACAACACAGCTCTACTAGACCCCATCACTACACAGCTCTACTAGACCCCATCACAACACAGCTCTACCAGACCCCATCACAACACAGCTCTACTAGACCCCATCACAACACAGCTCTACTAGACCCCATCACAACACAGCTCTACTAGACCCCATCACGACACAGCTCTACTAGACCCCATCACAACATAGCTCTACTAGACCCCATCACAACACAGCTCTACTAGACCCCATCACAACACAGCACTACTAGACCCCATCACTACACAGCTCTACTAGACCCCATCACAACACAGCTCTACTAGACCCCATCACAACACAGCTCTACTAGACCCCATCACAACACAGCTCTACTAGACCCCATCACAGCAAAGCTCTGACCAATACTCCAGGGTCGGGCAGAACACTGTCCTTCAGAGAAGTACACCACATGATGCAGTCCACACCATGTATCATTCAGATCATCAGCCTACATATGCAGAGATAACCTTAGGAAAAGACACCTAGAACTATCAGAGATAGGAGAGGTTTGCCAACTACTGTATCTAATATGCAGACTACTGGGCTAGACAGACCCTTTAAATCATAAACACAAACGAAACACACACTAAACACACACGTACAAGGGGTTGCAGATTGCATTGCATTGTACTCATTTTTGTGCAATATTATTCCGTTCTTATTACTTTGTTATTACTACTGGTCAAAAGGTTTTCCAACTATTTTCTAAATTTCTACAAAACTATGAAATAACAAATGAGGAATCATGTAGTAACCAATAAAGTGTTAAACAAATCAAAATATATTTTACATTTGAGATTCTTCTAATAGCCACCCTTTGCCTTGACAACAGCTTTGCACACTCTTGGCATTCTCTCAACCAGCTTCACCTGGAATAATTTTCCAACAGTCTTGAAGGAGTTCCCACATATGCTGAGCACTTGTTGGCTGCTTGTCCTTCACTCTCATCCCAAACCATCTCAATTGGGTTGAGGTCGGATGATTGTGGAGGCCAGGTCATCTGATGCAGCACCATCACTCCTCTTCTTGGTCAAATAGCCCTTTTACAGCCTGGAGGTGTATTGGGTCATTGCCCCGTTGAAAAACAAATGAGAGTCCCACTAAGACCAAACAAGATGGGATAGCGTGTCGCTGCAGAATGCTGTGGTAACCATGCTGGTTGTGTGCCTTCAATTCTAAATAAATCACAGACAGTGTCACCAGCAAAGCACCCCCACACCATAACACCTCCTCCTCCATGCTTCACAGATGGAAATACACATGCAGAGATCATCCGTTCACCCACACCATTTCTCACAAAGACACGGCGGTTGGTACCAAAAATCTCCAATTTGGACTCCAGACCAAAGGACACATTTATTGGTGTCCTTTAGTAGTTGTTTCTTTGCAGCAATTCGACCATGAAGGCCTGATTCACGCAGTCTCCTCTGAACAGTTCATGTTGAGACGTGTCTGTTACTTGAACTCTGTGGAGCATTTATTTGGGCTGCAATTTCTGAGGCTGGTAACTCTAATGAACTTATCCTCTGCAGCAGAGGTAACCCTGGGTCTTCCTTTCCTGTGGCGGTCCTCATCAGAGCCAGTTTCATCATAGCGCTTGATGGTGTTTGCGACTGGACTTGAAGAAACTTTCATAGTTCTTGAAATTTCCCATATTGATTGACCTTCGTGTCTTCAAGTAATGATGGATTGTTGTTTCTCTTTGCTTATTTGAGCTGTTCTTGAAATAATATGTGGGACTTGGACTTTGATCCAGAACAGCCCACCAGAACCGGCCCCAGTATACACACGACCAGCCCCTAATACAACCAACAAGCTGCATCACAACCATCGATCACTATAGCAGTACTACTTTAACAAGCTGCATCACAACCATCGATCACTATAGCAGTACTACTTTAACAAGCTGCATCACAACCATCGATCACTATAGCAGTACTACTTTAACAAGGCTGCATCACAACCATCGATCACTATAGCAGTACTACTTTAACAAGGCTGCATCACAACCATCGATCACTATAGCAGTACTACTTTAACAAGCTGCATCACAACCATCGATCACTATAGCAGTACTACTTTAACAAGCTGCATCACAACCATCGATCACTATAGCAGTACTACTTTAACAAGGCTGCATCACAACCATCGATCACTATAGCAGTACTACTTTAACAAGCTGCATCACAACCATCGATCACTATAGCAGTACTACTTTAACAAGGCTGCATCACAACCATCGATCACTATAGCAGTACTACTTTAACAAGGCTGCATCACAACCATCGATCACTATAGCAGTACTACTTTAACAAGCTGCATCACAACCATCGATCACTATAGCAGTACTACTTTAACAAGCTGCATCACAACCATCGATCACTATAGCAGTACTACTTTAACAAGGCTGCATCACAACCATCGATCACTATAGCAGTACTACTTTAACAAGGCTGCAGAACACACACACACAAACACTGCACATTGTTATAAAACTTCTACAGAACACACACTGAATGTGTCATGATTGAACTACCTCACATCACCTGAAGAGTAAAAAATAGATAATATCCACAATACTCAGACATGTCTGGCTGCTGCTCAGGGTCAGCTGGCTTCACTCTGCCAACGTACCGGACAGCAATATTACAGACTGGAAAAAGAGAAATGTAAAGAGTAAAATAATGGTAAGTAAGTCATAGGAAATATGTTGACACTACCTTATTGGGAAGCAACTCTAAGCAACTCATGGCAGTATCCAGGACCATTAGGATGCCCTTCCCGGTGGCCATCAGTGTGAAGGCCTCTAGGTGTTCTCCTGAGTCTGCTCTTGATATACTTTAAGGCAGAGAAACATCGGTCACAAGCTACCTGGGTATCTGAGAGGGTGAGAAGGAACGTGTATCCAAGGCCGAGGATATGGGCTGCATCAGTCAGCAGGTTGTACCGTCTCAGCACCTGGTAACAACACAGTGGACATTCTTTTCAGGATGAGCAGCATTTATTCTTCATTTCCATCAGGGCCATCCTCCACTCTCCCGGTCTTGTATTTCTCCAATCCTGAACTGTTCAGTCTTTTCCACTGTTACAGCGAGGCTCCTCAGCTCACACTGCAAATTGTCAACGGGCTATCAAATCGAAGCAAACATTTGCTGATCTCTAGAAATGCTGTCTGTGGAAGACCATTGGATGTTATTTGGGAGAAGTTTCTAGGATCCAGAAGGGCTAGGTCAACATATAGAGAGAGCCAAGAGACAGAAATCACCTGTGGATACTACCAGTGACTGTATCTATCATTTGATTGTGGACTTGAACTTTATAGGCACTCTGCCTCTATCAAAGTTATCTCTCCAGACATGATTATCTTCTGTCTTGCCCTTTTCTGTGGCAGAGTGGCTTCCACCTCCTCCAGCTCTGTGTCCTCATCCTGTTCTTTGATCTTCTGATTTGCAAACTGAACAAATGTGTCTGTAGCTGCCTTAATGGTGTTAAAGTCTCTTGACATGCCTTTCAGGGTTTCCTGTGTAGCCACAACCACTCGATAGGCAGACAGTATGTCCATCCCACTTGTTTGTAGGTATTTGGACAGTGGTGACGTGTTCTCAAATATCCAAAGAAGTATTTGAGGTGTCAGTATCGCCTCGTACCGGAGAAGAACCTCAGTAAATCCTCTTGCCTTCACCCAAACAGTTGTCTTCATGTTGGCCTGTCCTAGTGTGAGGAGTACTTCAACATGGAGTCCCTGGTCTGGCTTTCCAAAGGATCCATTCTTGCACTATCCTTAGCCCAGCAGTGTGTTTCTTTTATTGGAGATACAGTTGAAGTCAGAAGTTTACATACACTTAGATTGGAGTCATTAAAACTTGTTTTTCAACCACTCCACAAATTTGTTGTTAACGAACTATAGTTTTGACAAGTCAGTTAGGACATCTACTTTGTGCATGACACAAGGAATTTTTCAAACAATTGTTTACAGACAGATTATTTCACATATAATTCACTGTATCACAATTCCAGTGGGTCAGAAGTTTACATACACTAAGTTGACTGTGCCTTTAAACAGCTTGGAAAATTCCAGAAAATGATGTCATGGCTTTAGAAGCTTCTGATAGGCTAATTGACATCATTTGAGTCAATTGGAGGTGTACCTGTTGATGTATTTCAAGGCCTACCTTCAAACTCAGTGCCTCTTTGCTTGACATCATGGGAAAATCAAAAGAAATCAGCCAAAACCTCAGAAAATAATTGTAGACCTCCACAAGTCTGGTTCATCTTTGGGAGCAGTTTCCAAACGCCTGAAGGTACCACGTTCATCTGTTATGTTTGGTCTTGAGAAGTTATATCCTGCCGTCAGTAGGCTTCGCAAATGCCATACAAATTAAACAGTATAACGGATGACTTTCTTCATTGTATGACAGGCACTTCCGATTTGTCTTTTAAACAGAAAACCATCTGTACCACAGAGTTTGTTGATTCCTGCATTGGGTGGAAACAAAAAAAAATGTTTTTAGGTCATCTGACTTGGGTCTCTTGAAATAATCAAAAGTTGGTCTGGCATCCTGGCCTTCCCTGACTCTCTCTTCCAATGAAACTGGACTGGGCCTGTCATCAACCCTAAAGATCGTCTCTGCCACTGAAACTGGACTGGGCCTGTCATCAACCCCCAAGATCCTCTGTTCCACTGAAACTGGACTGGGCCTGTCATCAACCCCCAAGATCCTCTCTTCCACTGAAACTGGACTGGGCCTGTCATCAACCCCCAAGATCCTCTGTTCCACTGAAACTGGACTGGGCCTGTCATCAACCCCCAAGATCCTCTGTTCCACTGAAACTGGACCGGGCCTGTCATCAACCCCCAAGATCCTCTCTTCCACTGAAACTGGGCTGGGCCTGTCATCAACCCCCAAGATCCTCTGTTCCACTGAAACTGGACTGGGCCTGTCATCAACCCCCAAGATCCTCTGTTCCACTGAAACTGGACCGGGCCTGTCATCAACCCCCAAGATCCTCTCTTCCACTGAAACTGGGCTGGGCCTGTCATCAACCCCCAAGATCCTCTCTTCCACTGAAACTGGACTGGGCCTGTCATCAACCCCCAAGATCCTCTGTTCCACTGAAACTGGGCTGGGCCTGTCATCAACCCCCAAGATCCTCTGTTCCACTGAAACTGGACTGGGCCTGTCATCAACCCCCAAGATCCTCTGTTCCACTGAAACTGGACCGGGCCTGTCATCAACCCCCAAGATCCTCTGTTCCACTGAAACTGGACCGGGCCTGTCATCAACCCCCAAGATCCTCTGTTCCACTGAAACTGGACCGGGCCTGTCATCAACCCCCAAGATCCTCTCTTCCACTGAAACTGGACCGGGCCTGTCATCAACCCCCAAGATCCTCTCTTCCACTGAAACTGGACTGGGCCTGTCATCAACCCCCAAGATCCTCTGTTCCACTGAAACTGGGCTGGGCCTGTCATCAACCCCCAAGATCGTCTCTTCCACTGAAACTGGGCCTGTCATCAACCCTAAAGATCGTCTCTTCCACTGAAACTGGGCTGGGCCTGTCATCAACCCCCAAGATCCTCTCTTCCACTGAAACTGGACTGGGCCTGTCATCAACCCCCAAGATCCTCTCTTCCACTGAAACTGGACTGGGCCTGTCATCAACCCCCAAGATCCTCTCTTCCACTGAAACTGGACTGGGCCTGTCATCAACCCCCAAGATCCTCTGTTCCACTGAAACTGGACTGGGCCTGTCATCAACCCCCAAGATCCTCTCTTCCACTGAAACTGGACTGGGCCTGTCATCAACCCCAAAGATCCTCTGTTCCACTGAAACTGGGCCTGTCATCAACCCCCAAGATCGTCTCTTCCACTGAAACTGGACTGGGCCTGTCATCAACCTGTATGTGAATAAAATAACATATAAATTAACTAATTAAATGCCCAATTTTGAAAAACTACAACACCACAGCAGCAGCCCCACTATTTCATACCAAGTGACTGAATGACGACACAACACGTTTTTTGGTGGTGGCTTTACTCCCCGTTCACACCAGACTGTTGGCATGGTGATGAGATTCAATGCATTGTCTCGTAAGAGGCGAAGTGATGGGAACCATGGTGATGAGGATCACATCAAATCACTGTAGACATATTCTCCCGCACAAAATATGAATTTGAGAGGGAAAGGACTTGATTGGTTTTACAATATGTATACAATTTACAACCAATGGCTGTATAGACATGAAATACAATTAGCTAATTAGCTAATTCACATTTGTATATGTCTAATGCAATTTTAACGTTTAGAACGACAAGGCAAAAGCAATCAGAATCAAATGAAAATGCTTATTTTAGCTAAGTAAAATTATACGACAGTAAATCACTGACACTCAAGTGATTACCATTTCCCACAAAATCCCCAATCTAGGCATTCAGAGCATCGAATGTGAGTTTTTCCGCTTTCCGGTTTGAACACCCAGTTACTGTACGCCTTTACCTCAACTCTTTCTGGTACATTGACACAGCTGTAGCTGACCAATAGTATTTTGCATTTCACTCATAAATTCTGATATAACATGTTGTATTTGTACCACGTTTAGGCACTGTCTTGGCTTCGTTGTCCTCTCCGTCTATTCTTTTACCCTGCGAACCGGGTTGTGTCGTCTTCCTCTTGCCGGTCTAGCGCTTCGATTCTAGCTTTGGTTGCACTGCTACTACTACTTCCACCGAATAAGTCGGTTAGTTTTTTACATTCACTTGCATTTGAGTGTAGGCTTTAGACTCTTTTTGAACGGTTCAGCCCTTTGCTTTTCCATTTTCTATTGTAGCTAGTTTTTGAGCTGTCACTGTCAGTGCCAATGTGTGTGTGAGTGAGACAAAGGGGGCGGGGCTAAGTGTTGCATAGATGTTCGTTAGGAATAGACCAATGGGCCTGGGGGAAAGGGGGGGTTGGCAGGAGTCGCTCAACCTTCTGACAACTTTTTTTATTAGTAGTAAAAAATGTATAAAGCAGGCGGCCCACCAACCCAGAGGTTGACCAGCCCACCGGGAATTCTCCTGGTGCTACCGGTGACCAGTCCACTACTGCCTCCCCCCTACCTTGTCACAATACAACTGATTGGCTCTAACGCATTAAGAAGGAAAGAAATTCCACAAATTAACTTTTAACAAGGCACACCTCTTAATTGAAATGCATTCCAGGTGACTACCTCATGAAGCTGGTTGAGAGAATGCCAAGAGTGTGCAAAGCTGTCATCAAGGCAAAGGGTGGCTACTTTGAAGAATCTCAAATATGGACTAGATTTCGATTTGTTTAACACTTTGTTGGTCACTACATGATTCTATATGTGTTATTTCATAGTTTTGATGTCTTCACTATTATTCTACAATGTAGAAATAAACCCCTGAATGAGTAGGTGATCTAAACTTTTGACCGGTAGTGTGTGTGTATATATATAACTATAATATGACTTATGATTCTTTTGGCATGTCCAATATACAGGTTTTTTGGACTTACCAATAGGAACAGGTTCTCTCTCAGGGTCAATAACAAGAGGAAAGGATTAGGCTATCTCTCTCAGGGTCAATAACAAGAGGAAAGGCTTAGGTTATCTCTCTCAGGGTCAATAACAAGAGGACAGGCTTAGGTTATCTCTCTCAAGGTCAATAACAAGAGGAAAGCAACATAAAAAGCACTTGCCATCACTGTGTTAAAATTACTTTGACCCCTCCCAGTCTTTTTTCTCACATACGGGCCATTTAAATTCTTCCCACCGACTCAGGAATTTATAGCTCGTCGGTTGGGGAGTGGTAAAACATAATTGTCCAGACCACAGTAATCATTATGTTGTCTTGTTCACTTGTCAGTTTGTTACTCAAACAAATAGATCATGGCTATCCGCCTACCAATTAATGGGTTGTCATTTAGGCTGCATAGACAATTGTCATTAAAGTGTTATTCATTTAGACAGATGGCCTGAGTCGTGCTGTGATTGTCTTGTCGATAGACTTTAACAACACATAATCTTAAGGTGTCTTTGATGTGGTGGGGTATAATAGTTCACCGTTCACCTCATTTCAGTGGCCTAATCATCTGTCGAGAGGCTGTCCTTTAGTCTGTACAGTTCGTTCATTGCCATCTCCACCGTTCTTTGTGTCCAGGTTATCCAGGAATCAGTTTGGTGTCCTTTAGTAGTGGTTTCTTTGTAACAATTGAACCATGAAGGCCCGATTCACCCAGTCTCCTCTGAACAGTTGATGTTGAGACGTGTCAGTTACTACATAACAGGTCATGGTACTGAAACAAGGGATGAAGATTCATTGGTTAAGTTTTAAATCCTGGTGGAGTTTATTCCGGTCAGTAGGAGCAGAGTGTTGAAATGTTTTGGAGCCGGAGTTGGAGCACGATGTGGGAACAGACAGGGAGATGTAGTTAGTGGAGCGTAGGCTGTAGGAGGACTGGGAGAAGGAGAGTAGTTTAGAGAGGTAGAGGGGGGCTTTTATAATAACTTGTGTGACAGGGGGAGTTGTCTAGAGTCTCGAGAGTCCATTTATAGGCACCAATAAATACTCTTTTAAAACATTTTTTACTCAGGGCACAATTTCAATTGTTTGTAGAAAATCTATCTCACAAGTCAATCTACTGGGAATAGAGTTGTTTTGAATATTCATTAAAATCATCCCCTTCAACTTCTCCAAAACAGTCATGCATTGATATCTTCACTTACCACAGATTCACAGTCCACTGCAGTTTACACAAAGGTAATAATGTTTAATCCTATGAAATATTCATTATGCCCCGAATTCTGCTGCTCACTCTGCAGGCATTCATTTAGACGACGTATGCTGAACATGATGTGCTGGTTTCAGACTAAACTGAGTTTTGGAATATTAAATAGCACTTTTTAATCAAGATGGTAATGATAAAGGTTCACAAAAATGGCTTAGAATGTTCAGCTCTATGGCTGTGTTTCACAGAAACGTGGATATTAAAATTGGATTATAAAACGGATTCACTTCAAGATATCCCAGAATTATACTTCTAATTTAGAATAATCTGTCTCATTGAAACCAGATATGCCTGAATTAGGTCTATACTTCTAAATTAGAATAATCTGGCTCCTTGAAACCAGATATCCCTGAATGAAGTCTATACTTCTAAATTAGAATAATCTGGCTCCTTGAAACCAGATATCCCTGAATTAGGTCTATACTTCTAAATTAGAATAATCTGGCTTCTTGAAACCAGATATCCCTGAATTAGGTCTATACTTCTAAATTAGAATAATCTGGCTCCTTGAAACCAGATATCCCTGAATTAGGTCTATACTTCTAAATTAGAATAATCTGGCTCCTTGAAACCAGATATCCCTGAATGAAGTCTATACTTCTAAATTAGAATAATCTGGCTCCTTGAAACCAGATATCCCTGAATTAGGTCTATACTTCTAAATTAGAATAATCTGGCTCCTTGAAACCAGATATTCCTGAATTAGGTCTATACTTCTCTATTATTAGAATAATCTGTCTCCTTGAAACCAGATATCCCTGAATTGGGTCCATAGTTCTCTATTAGAATAATCAGTCTCCTTGAAACCAACCCTACAAGGATGTGTCAGACTGGAAAAATCATAGCATGTTTTCTTCTTCAGATTTAATTTCAATCACACATTCACTAATTTGTTGTCCGAAAATCCAACGTTGTCACGGAAACTGGAACACATGTAATGATTTCAGAGCAGAAAATAGATGACTATATCCCTTATTTATATTTGAACATTACATAAACATTACATAAGGCTCAGCATGGTTGAATCCATGTGCAGTGGTGGTGATATGTTTGTCAGCTTCAGTGTGCTGCGATATCTTGGGAGATATCTCAAGGCGATAACAGCACAGAGGAGGAGAATGCTTCAGATCCAGAAACGTTGATTGCTATCAACGTATAATCACCCAGAGGAGATAAAGTCCATTCTGAGGGAGCACAATTAGAATTTCTTAGAGAGAGAGAGTGAGAGAGAGTGAGACAGAGAGAAAGCCTCCCCCACCTCTCTGTTGCCATCCATTTTTACCGCAGTGGGTAGTCTTAAACACATCTACTTTGAATTAAAAGTATTAACCTCAAACACATGGTTATGGGCTTAGAAAACAGAAGAGACCTGTACCATGTGTCAAGGGGACAAGCGCGGCACGTCTCCCAGACGGTCCTACTAGGCTCACTCACACGCTGGTAGTCTTTGCCTGTGGATCTTCTCTTGACCACACAGGGTGGGGCGTTGTAGGCCTGCAATATCCAGCGGTAGGCCTCCCTATCTTACCTATCCTAAACTGAGTTAGCAGTGGAGCCCTGAGCTTTGTCAACCCGGGTCACCACTCTTGGTTCTCTCTGCTAGCCACAGAGGTTAGCTCACTCTTGGTCACTCTCTGCTAACCACAGAGGTTAGCTCACTCCTGGTCTATCTCTCTGCTAGCCACAGAGGTTAGCTCACTCTTGGTCACTCTCTGCTAACCACAAAGGTTAGCTCACTCCTGGTCTATCTCTCTGCTAGCCACAGAGGTTAGCTCACTCCTGGTCTATCTCTCTGCTAGCCACAGAGGTTAGCTCACTCTTGGTCTATCCCTGCTAGCCACAGAGGTTAGCTCACCATTGGTCTATCTCTCTGCTAGCCACAGAGGTAAGCTCACTCTTGGTCTATCCCTGCTAGCCACAGAGGATAGCTCACTCCTGGTCTATCTCTCTGCTAGCCACAGAGGTTAGCTCACTCCTGGTCTATCTCTCTGCTAGCCACAGAGGTTAGCTCACTCTTGGTCTCTCTCTGCTAGCCACAGAGGTTAGCTCACTCGTGTTCTATCCCTGCTAGCCACAGAGGATAGCTCACTCCTGGTCTATCTCTCTGCTAGCCACAGAGGTTAGCTCACTCCTGGTCTATCTCTCTGCTAGCCACAGAGGTTAGCTCACTCCTGGTCTATCTCTCTGCTAGCCACAGAGGATAGCTCACTCTTGGTCTACCCCTGCTAGCCACAGAGGTTAGCTCACTCCTGGTCTATCTCTCTGCTAGCCACAGAGGATAGCTCACTCTTGGTCTATCCCTGCTAGCCACAGAGGTTAGCTCACTCCTGGTCTATCTCTCTGCTAGCCACAGAGGATAGCTCACTCTTGGTCTATCCCTGCTAGCCACAGAGGTTAGCTCACTCCTGGTCTATCTCTCTGCTAGCCACAGAGGATAGCTCACTCTTGGTCTATCCCTGCTAGACACAGAGGTAAGCTCACAATTGGTCTATCTCTCTGCTAGCCACAGATGTTAGCTCACTCTTGGTCTATCCTGCTAGCCACAGAGGTTAGCTCACTCTTGGTCTATCCCTGCTAGCCACAGAGGTTAGCTCACTCTTGGTCTATCCCTGCTAGCCACAGAGGTTAGCTCACTCCTGGTCTATCTCTCTGCTAGCCACAGAGGTTAGCTCACTCTTGGTCTTTCCCTGCTAGCCACAGAGGTTAGCTCACTCTTGGTCTATCCCTGCTAGCCACAGAGGATAGCTCACTCCTGGTCTATCTCTCTGCTAGCCACAGAGGTTAGCTCACTCCTGGTCTATCTCTCTGCTAGCCACAGAGGTTAGCTCACTCTTGGTCTATCCCTGCTAGCCACAGAGGTTAGCTCACTCTTGGTCTATCCCTGCTAGCCACAGAGGTTAGCTCACTCTTGGTCTATCCCTGCTAGCCACAGATGTTAGCTCACTCTTGGTCTATCTCTCTGCTAGCCACAGAGGATAGCTCACTCTTGGTCTATCCCTGCTAGCCACAGAGGTTAGCTCACTATTGGTCTATCTCTCTGCTAGCCACAGAGGTTAGCTCACTCTTGGTCTCTCTCTGCTAGCCACAGAGGTTAGCTCACTCTTGGTCTATCCCTGCTAGCCACAGAGGTTAGCTCACTCCTGGTCTATCTCTCTGTTAGCCACATAGGTTAGCTCACTCTTGGTCTCTCTCTGCTAGCCACAGAGGTTAGCTCACTCTTGTTCTATCCCTGCTAGCCACAGAGGATAGCTCACTCCTGGTCTATCTCTCTGCTAGCCACAGAGGTTAGCTCACTCCTGGTCTATCTCTCTGCTAGCCACAGAGGTTAGCTCACTCTTGGTCTATCCCTGCTAGCCACAGAGGTTAGCTCACTCCTGGTCTATCTCTCTGCTAGCCACAGAGGATAGCTCACTCTTGGTCTACCCCTGCTAGCCACAGAGGTAAGCTCACTATTGGTCTATCTCTCTGCTAGCCACAGATGTTAGCTCACTCTTGGTCTATCCTGCTAGCCACAGAGGTTAGCTCACTCTTGGTCTCTCTCTGCTAGCCACAGAGGTTAGCTCACTCTTGGTGTCTCTCTGCTAGCCACAGAGGTTAGCTCACTCTTGGTCTATCCCTGCTAGCCACAGAGGATAGCTCACTCCTGGTCTATCTCTCTGCTAGCCACAGAGGTTAGCTCACTCCTGGTCTATCTCTCTGTTAGCCACAGAGGTTAGCTCACTCTTGGTCTCTCTCTGCTAGCCACAGAGGTTAGCTCACTCTTGGTCTATCCCTGCTAGCCACAGAGGTTAGCTCACTCCTGGTCTATCTCTCTGCTAGCCACAGAGGATAGCTCACTCTTGGTCTACCCCTGCTAGCCACAGAGGTTAGCTCACTCCTGGTCTATCTCTCTGCTAGCCACAGAGGATAGCTCACTCTTGGTCTATCCCTGCTAGACACAGAGGTAAGCTCACTATTGGTCTATCTCTCTGCTAGCCACAGATGTTAGCTCACTCTTGGTCTATCCTGCTAGCCACAGAGGTTAGCTCACTCTTGGTCTATCCCTGCTAGCCACAGAGGTAAGCTCACTATTGGTCTATCCCTGCTAGCCACAGATGTTAGCTAACTCCTGGTCTATCTCTCTGCTAGCAACAGAGGATAGCTCACTCTTGGTCTATCCCTGCTAGCCACAGAGGTTAGCTGACTCTTGGTCTATCCCTGCTAGCCACAGAGGTTTGCTCACTCCTGGTCTATCTCTCTGCTAGCCACAGAGGATAGCTCACTCTTGGTCTATCCCTGCTAGACACAGAGGTAAGCTCACTATTGGTCTATCCCTGCTAGACACAGAGGTAAGCTCACAATTGGTCTATCTCTCTGCTAGCCACAGATGTTAGCTCACTCTTGGTCTATCCTGCTAGCCACAGAGGTTAGCTCACTCTTGGTCTATCCCTGCTAGCCACAGAGGTTAGCTCACTCTTGGTCTATCCCTGCTAGCCACAGAGGTTAGCTCACTCCTGGTCTATCTCTCTGCTAGCCACAGAGGTTAGCTCACTCTTGGTCTTTCCCTGCTAGCCACAGAGGTTAGCTCACTCTTGGTCTATCCCTGCTAGCCACAGAGGATAGCTCACTCCTGGTCTATCTCTCTGCTAGCCACAGAGGTTAGCTCACTCCTGGTCTATCTCTCTGCTAGCCACAGAGGTTAGCTCACTCTTGGTCTATCCCTGCTAGCCACAGAGGTTAGCTCACTCTTGGTCTATCCCTGCTAGCCACAGAGGTTAGCTCACTCTTGGTCTATCCCTGCTAGCCACAGATGTTAGCTCACTCCTGGTCTATCTCTCTGCTAGCCACAGAGGATAGCTCACTCTTGGTCTATCCCTGCTAGCCACAGAGGTTAGCTCACTATTGGTCTATCTCTCTGCTAGCCACAGAGGTTAGCTCACTCTTGGTCTCTCTCTGCTAGCCACAGAGGTTAGCTCACTCTTGGTCTATCCCTGCTAGCCACAGAGGTTAGCTCACTCCTGGTCTATCTCTCTGTTAGCCACATAGGTTAGCTCACTCTTGGTCTCTCTCTGCTAGCCACAGAGGTTAGCTCACTCTTGTTCTATCCCTGCTAGCCACAGAGGATAGCTCACTCCTGGTCTATCTCTCTGCTAGCCACAGAGGTTAGCTCACTCCTGGTCTATCTCTCTGCTAGCCACAGAGGTTAGCTCACTCTTGGTCTATCCCTGCTAGCCACAGAGGTTAGCTCACTCCTGGTCTATCTCTCTGCTAGCCACAGAGGATAGCTCACTCTTGGTCTACCCCTGCTAGCCACAGAGGTAAGCTCACTATTGGTCTATCTCTCTGCTAGCCACAGATGTTAGCTCACTCTTGGTCTATCCTGCTAGCCACAGAGGTTAGCTCACTCTTGGTCTCTCTCTGCTAGCCACAGAGGTTAGCTCACTCTTGGTGTCTCTCTGCTAGCCACAGAGGTTAGCTCACTCTTGGTCTATCCCTGCTAGCCACAGAGGATAGCTCACTCCTGGTCTATCTCTCTGCTAGCCACAGAGGTTAGCTCACTCCTGGTCTATCTCTCTGTTAGCCACAGAGGTTAGCTCACTCTTGGTCTCTCTCTGCTAGCCACAGAGGTTAGCTCACTCTTGGTCTATCCCTGCTAGCCACAGAGGTTAGCTCACTCCTGGTCTATCTCTCTGCTAGCCACAGAGGATAGCTCACTCTTGGTCTACCCCTGCTAGCCACAGAGGTTAGCTCACTCCTGGTCTATCTCTCTGCTAGCCACAGAGGATAGCTCACTCTTGGTCTATCCCTGCTAGACACAGAGGTAAGCTCACTATTGGTCTATCTCTCTGCTAGCCACAGATGTTAGCTCACTCTTGGTCTATCCTGCTAGCCACAGAGGTTAGCTCACTCTTGGTCTATCCCTGCTAGCCACAGAGGTAAGCTCACTATTGGTCTATCCCTGCTAGCCACAGATGTTAGCTAACTCCTGGTCTATCTCTCTGCTAGCAACAGAGGATAGCTCACTCTTGGTCTATCCCTGCTAGCCACAGAGGTTAGCTGACTCTTGGTCTATCCCTGCTAGCCACAGAGGTTTGCTCACTCCTGGTCTATCTCTCTGCTAGCCACAGAGGATAGCTCACTCTTGGTCTATCCCTGCTAGACACAGAGGTAAGCTCACTATTGGTCTATCTCTCTGCTAGCCACAGATGTTAGCTCACTCTTGGTCTATCCTGCTAGCCACAGAGGTTAGCTCACTCTTGGTCTATCCCTGCTAGCCACAGAGGTTAGCTCACTCTTGGTCTATCCCTGCTAGCCACAGAGGTTAGCTCACTCCTGGTCTATCTCTCTGCTAGCCACAGAGGTTAGCTCACTCTTGGTCTATCCCTGCTAGCCACAGAGGATAGCTCACTCCTGGTCTATCTCTCTGCTAGCCACAGAGGTTAGCTCACTCCTGGTCTATCTCTCTGCTAGCCACAGAGGTTAGCTCACTCCTGGTCTATCTCTCTGCTAGCCACAGAGGATAGCTCACTCTTGGTCTATCCCTGCTAGACACAGAGGTAAGCTCACTATTGGTCTATCCCTGCTAGCCACAGATGTTAGCTAACTCCTGGTCTATCTCTCTGCTAGCAACAGAGGATAGCTCACTCTTGGTCTATCCCTGCTAGCCACAGATGTTAGCTCACTCCTGGTCTATCTCTCTGCTAGCCACAGAGGTTAGCTCACTCTTGGTCTATCCCTGCTAGCCACAGAGGTTAGCTCACTCCTGGTCTATCTCTCTGCTAGCCACAGAGGTTAGCTCACTCCTGGTCTATCTCTCTGCTAGCCACAGAGGTTAGCTCACTCTTGTTCTATCCCTGCTAGCCACAGAGGTTAGCTCACTCCTGGTCTATCTCTCTGCTAGCCACAGAGGTTAGCTCACTCTTGGTCTCTCTCTGCTAGCCACAGAGGTTAGCTCACTCTTGGTCTATCCCTGCTAGCCACAGAGGTTAGCTCACTCCTGGTCTATCTCTCTGCTATCCACAGAGGTTAGCTCACTCCTGGTCTTTCTCTCTGCTAGCCACAGAGGTTAGCTCACTCTTGGTCTCTCTCTGCTAGCCACAGAGGTTTGCTCACTCCTTCCTACAGTTTACACTTCACTGGTAGTTTGTGACACGGTATACTACGTGTCATTGGGGGATATGTTTGTGCACCTACGAGTATTCCAAATATTTATTTATAGTCCGCTCTGCGATATTTTGGTTTGGCCCGGCTCTTACTGCATGTTATCTCACCATTCACATACAAGTTCCCGGACATTTCTGGGGGGGAATGGCCCTAGCCCTCACCCTCCGATCCAACAGGTCCCAGACGTGCTCAATGGGATTGAGATCCGGACTCTTCACTGACCATGGCAGAACACTGACATTCCTGTCTTGTAGGAAATCATGCACAGAACGAGCAGTATGGCTGGTGGCATTGTCTTGCTAGAGGGTCATGTCAGGACGAGCCTGCAGGAAGGGCACCACATAAGTCAGGAGGATGTCTTCCCTGTAACGCACAGCGTTGAGATTGCCTGCAATGACAACAAGCTCAGTCCGATGATGCTGTGACACCGCCCCAGACCATGACGGACCCTCCACCTCCAAATTGATCCTGCTCCAGAGGACAGGCTTCGGTGTAAGGCTCATTCCTTCGGCGATAAACGCGAATCAAACCATCACCCCTGGTGAGACAAAAGTGCAACTCGTCAGCGAAGAGCACTTTTCGCCAGTCCTGTCTGGTCCAGCGAGGGTGGGTTTGTGCCCATAGGCAACGTTGTTGCCGGTGATGTCTGGTGAGGACCGGCCTTACAACAGGCCTACAAGCCCTCAGTCCAGCCTCTCTCAGCCTATTGTGTACAGTCTGAGCACTGATGGAGGGATTGTGCGTTCCTGGTGTAACTCAGGCAGTTGTTGTTGCCATCCTGTACCTGTCCCGCAGGTGTGATGTTCGGATGTACCGATCCTGTGCAGGTGTTGTTACACGTGGTCTGCCACTGCGAGGACGATCAGCTGTCCGTCCTGTCTCCCTGAGGCGCTGTACGGACATTGCAATTTATTGCCACATCTGCAGTCCTCAGGCCTCCCTGCAGCATGCCTAAGGCACGTTCACGCAGATGATTAGGGACCCTGGGCATCTTTCTTTTGGTTTTTTTCAGAGTTAGTAGAAAGGCCTCTTTAGTGTCCTATGTTTTCATAACTGTCACCTTAATTGCCTACCGTCTGTGAGCTATTAGTATCTTAACGACCGTTCCACAGGTGTATATTCATTAATTGTTTATGGTTCATTGAACAAGCATGGGAAACAGTATTTTAACCCTTTACATTGAAGATCTGTGAAGTTATTTGGATTTTTACAAATTATCTTTGAAAGACAGGGTCCTGAAAAAGGGACGTTTCTTTTTTTTGCTGAGTTTACCTGAACCATGTCAGATATGAAGTTGAAATGTATTACATGTTGAGTTTGTATCCCATTATTACACTTGATATACATCACAGAAAACTGAAATAAAGCAAAACCATTTGACATAGAAACAGCATATTTTCTGCGATTTAAAATAAATATTTTCGTTTAATTATGAAATTATGAAAAATATGAATAACATTCCATCCATGAGGCCACTAGAGGGCGATGTTATTTGACTGCAGGAAAGGACTACATGGATACTTTGTGTGAGTACAATAATTAGAATGTATTTTAAGACAACAGCCATCAATAGCCTATATTGCAGCCTTTGCTTTCACTAGTAGCTAATCTAGCTTTACAGCGAAAACTACAATGCTACTAATTAAATGGATGTGAAAGAAGATTTACAATGCTTTCTGGGGGAGAGGACATTAGTAACTATTAACCTGTCTAGGACAGGGGTTCCTCTAGCGCACAGGTGTCAAACTCATTCCACGGGGGGCCGAGTGTCTGCGGGTTTTCGCTCCTCCCTTGTACTTGATTGATGAATTAACATCACTAATTAGTTAGGAACTCCCCACACCTGGTTGTCTAGGGCTTTATTGAAAGGAAAAACCAAAAACCTGCAGACACTAGGCCCTCCGTGGAATGAGTTTGACACCCCTGCTCTAGCGCCACTTCTCCCACATTCCACTGAAAAGGCAGAGCGCGAAATAAAAAAAAATATTTTTTTAAATATTTAACTTTCACACATTAACAAGTCCAATACAGCTAATGAAAGATGAACATCTTGTGAATCCAGCCAACATGTCAGATTTTTTAAATGTTTTACAGCGAAAACACCACGTATATTTATGTTAGCTCACCACCAAATACAAAAAAGCACAGACATTTTTCACAGCACAGGTAGCATGCACAAAAAAGCATAGCGAATAAACCAGCAAAATATATTATTTTTTTCACTAACCTTCTCAAACTCCATCAGATGACAGTCCTATAACATCATATTACACAATACATATATGGTTTGTTCGAAAATGTGTATATTTAGAGCTGAATTCCGTGGTTATACATTGTAAACATGCAGCATCTTTTTCCCAGAATGTGCGGATATTTTTCTAAAACTCACCTATTCTGACCAAATAACTATTCATAAACATGACTAAAAAATACATGTTGTATAGGAAATGATAGATACACTAGTTCTTAATGCAATCGCCGTGTTAGAATTCTAAAAATAACTTCATTACGACATCCAGCTTACGTTATAGTGAGAGCGTGCCCAAAATCTGGGCGCTAACTAATAGTACACATGTTCGACAGATATATGAAATAGCATCATAAAATGGGTCCTACTTTTGATGATCCATTGTACAACATCCATGATTCCATCAGAATGTTGTACAAGGGGTCCTTTGTCGGGAACAATCGTTGTTTGGTTTTAGAATGGCATTTTTCCCTCTCGAATGAGCAAGCAAAACTAGCCAAGTGGCGCTAAGCTCTCCTTCATCACCAAACGCAAAGAACGCAACACGTCTAAACTCCCGAAAAAATTTCAATAATCTAATAAAACTATATTGAAAAAACATACTTTACGATGATATCTTCACATTTATCAAATAAAATCAAAGCCGGAGATATAAGACGTCTATAACGATTGCTTTTCAGAAGCCAATACTGGTGACCTTTATGCGCTTCCTGAACAAACGAATTCTGGGGTCATGTCATTCCAAGCTGTCTCTTTTGACCATAGAAAGAGATTGAGACCCCATTTCACCTCTCACAGCCTATTGACATCTAGTGGAAGGCGTATGAAGTGCATGTATAGTCATAAATCTCAAGCAAAATGATAGGCAGGCCCTGGAACAGAGCCTCGATTTGAGATTTTTCACTTTCTGACAGGAAGTTTGCTGCAAAATGAGTTCTGTTTTACTCACAGATATAATTCAAACGGTTTTAGAAACTTGCGAGTGTTTTCTATCCAATAGTAATAATAATATGCATATTGTACGAGCAAGAATAGAGTACGAGGCCGTTTAAATTGGGCACGATTTTCCCCCAAAGTGTAAATAGCGCCCTCTATCCTCAACAGGTTTTAACATGTCAGTGATGAAGAATGTAGGCATGCCCCAAGTAGCCCCCTATTCCTTATATAGTGAACTACCGTTGATGAAGGCCCTTAAGACTCTGGAATAGGGTACCATTTGGGACACAGACAATGTCTGCCTGGCTCTGGAGTGGAACATCTAAATGAAACGAAGAAGAAAATAAATAGTGGGGATGAAAGAGCAAACAGTTAAATGTCTGACATCTGCTTCCAGAGTGATTTCCTCTTTCCAACAGCTCCATCAACAGTGCAGAACATGACTGCACCAGCATTAAAAAAAATAAGCATTAAAGAAGAGATTTATTTATTTTTCTTCATGAAGACATTTTCAGTCAATGGAAAAATGGACTCAATGAGGGGACAAGTGAAGCACTACTAATTGCGTTTATAATGATTTATTTTAGAATAAACCAACATTTTTTTTTTAACATTTTAGTTATTTAGCAGATGCTCATATCCAGATTGATTTACAGTATATTGATTTACAGTAGATTGATTTACAGTAGATTAATTTACAGTATATTGATTTACAGTAGATTGATTTACAGTAGATTGACGTACAGTAGATTGACGTACAGTAGATTGATTTAGTTGATTGATTTACAGTACATTGATTTACAGTACATTGATTTACAGTACATTGACTTACAGTACATTGATTTACAGTAGATTGACTTACAGTACATTGATTTACAGTAGATTGATTTACAGTAGATTGACTTACAGTAGATTGACTTACAGTAGATTGATTTACAGTAGATTGACTTACAGTAGATTGACTTACAGTAGATTGATTTACAGTAGATTGACTTAATGTTCATCTTATTCCCCCTGTAATAATATGCTTTGCTCTCTCTCTCTCTGTGTGTGTGTGTGTGTGTGTGTGTGTGTGTGTGTGTGTGTGTGTGTGTGTGTGTGTGTGTGTGTGTGTGTGTGTGTGTGTAATGTCCTCTGGGCTATGGCTATTACAGTATCTCATTGGTTCATCCTCTAGTCGATGTTTTCATAGTCTATTTACAGCCAACACATCCACTCAATTACACGTTATTTCATTGGATCTTAATATAGTAGATAGCAGTGTTAGGTTCTAAACATAGATTAGACAGGTCAAGGTCACACACAGCCCACCATTACACAGCAACACGCTAGTGACCTACACATAACATAAACAGATCAAGGCAAATCATGGCAAATATCTCACTAATGTATTTTTGGGTAGGTAATCAACACATACACTAGACAAGCAGCAATCGTCAATGTGTCGCGCCCAGATTGTCTGAAAACAAACATTATCTATTTGTCTCCTGCTGATGCAGGAATATAAACATACTCGATCACGAGCACCAAAAGTTCAAGACGTAATGCAGTGTTTTCCAAACTAACACAGTAATTGATGTCTTTCGCATTAAATCAGGTCCTACAGAACAGAGTGAGTTGATAAGAGAGAAGGACTGAGAAGGACTGAGGAGAGTGTACCAGAGGACATCCCAAATGCCAAACCATTCCCTATATAGTGCACTACCCCTATGGACTATGGTCTAAAGTAAGTGCACTACCTCATGGGCCCTGGTCTAAAGTAGTGTACTACCCTATAGACCCTGGTCTAAAGTAGTGTACTACCCCTATAGGCCCTGGTCTAAAGTCGTGTACTACCCCTATAGACCCTGGTCAGAGGTAGTGTACTACCCTATAGACCCTGGTCTAAAGTAGTGTACTACCCTATAGACCCTGGTCTAAAGTAGTGTACTACCCTATAGACCCTGGTCTAAAGTAGTGTACTACCCTATAGACCCTGGTCTAAAGTAGTGTACTACCCCTATAGACCCTGGTCAGA
This sequence comes from Salvelinus namaycush, assembly GCF_016432855.1. NCBI lineage: Eukaryota > Metazoa > Chordata > Actinopteri > Salmoniformes > Salmonidae > Salvelinus > Salvelinus namaycush. The sequence continues at coordinate 317,402 of NW_024058120.1, forward strand.
GGTAGTGTACTACCCTATAGACCCTGGTCTAAAGTAGTGTACTACGCTATAGACCCTGGTCTAAAGTAGTGTACTACCCTATAGACCCTGGTCTAAAGTAGTGTACTACCCCTATAGACCCTGGTCTAAAGTAGTGTACTACCCTATAGACCCTGGTCTAAAGTAGTGTACTACCCCTATAGACCCTGGTCAGAAGTAGTGTACTACCCCTATAGACTCTGGTCTAAAGTAGTGTACTACCCCTATAGACCCTGGTCTAAAGTAGTGTACTACCCTATAGACCCTGGTCAGAAGTAGTGTACTACCCCTATAGAACCTGGTCTAAAGTAGTGTACTACCCTATAGTACCATGTCTAAAGTAGTGTACTACCCTATAGACCCTGGTCTAAAGTAGTGTACTACCCTATAGACCCTGGTCAGAAGTAGTGTACTACCCCTATAGAACCTGGTCTAAAGTAGTGTACTACCCTATAGTACCATGTCTAAAGTAGTGTACTACCCCTATAGACCCTGGTCTAAAGTAGTGTACTACCCCTATAGACCCTGGTCAGAAGTAGTGTACTACCCCTATAGAACCTGGTCTAAAGTAGTGTACTACCCCTATAGACCCTGGTCTAAAGTAGTGTACTACCCCTATAGACCCTGGTCAGAAGTAGTGTACTACCCCTATAGACCCTGGTCAGAAGTAGTGTACTACCCCTATAGATCCTGGTCAGAAGTAGTGTACTACCCTATAGACCCTGGTCAGAAGTAGCGTACTACCCCTATAGAACCTGGTCTAAAGTAGTGTACTACCCCTATAGAACCTGGTCTAAAGTAGTGTACTACCCCTATAGGCCCTGGTCAGAAGTAGTGTACTACCCCTATAGAACCTGGTCTAAAGTAGTGTACTACCCCTATAGGCCCTGGTCAGAAGTAGTGTACTACCCTATAGACCCTGGTCAGAAGTAGTGTACTACCCCTATAGGCCCTGGTCAGAAGTAGTGTACTACCCCTATAGGCCCTGGTCAGAAGTAGTGTACTACCCCTATAGTACCATGTCTAAAGTAGTGTACTACCCCTATAGACCCTGGTCAGAAGTAGTGTACTACCCCTATAGACCCTGGTCAGAAGTAGTGTACTACCCCTATAGACCCTGGTCAGAAGTAGTGTACTACCCCTATAGACCCTGGTCAGAAGTAGTGTACTACCCTATAGACCCTGGTCAGAAGTAGTGTACTACCCCTATAGGCCCTGGTCAGAAGTAGTGTACTACCCCTATAGGCCCTGGTCAGAAGTAGTGTACTACCCCTATAGTACCATGTCTAAAGTAGTGTACTACCCCTATAGACCCTGGTCAGAAGTAGTGTACTACCCCTATAGACCCTGGTCAGAAGTAGTGTACTACCCTATAGACCCTGGTCAGAAGTAGTGTACTACCCCTATAGACCCTGGTCAGAAGTAGCGTACTACCCCTATAGGCCCTGGTCTAAAGTAGTGTACTACCCCTATAGAACCTGGTCTAAAGTAGTGTACTACCCCTATAGGCCCTGGTCTAAAGTAGTGTACTACCCCTATAGAACCTGGTCTAAAGTAGTGTACTACCCCTATAGGCCCTGGTCAGAAGTAGTGTACTACCCTATAGACCCTGGTCAGAAGTAGCGTACTACCCCTATAGTACCATGTCTAAAGTAGTGTACTACCCCTATAGAACCTGGTCTAAAGTAGTGTACTACCCCTATAGGCCCTGGTCAGAAGTAGTGTACTACCCCTATAGAACCTGGTCTAAAGTAGTGTACTACCCCTATAGACCCTGGTCAGAAGTAGTGTACTACCCATATAGAACCTGGTCTAAAGTAGTGTACTACCCCTATAGGCCCTGGTCAGAAGTAGTGTACTACCCCTATAGTACCATGTCTAAAGTAGTGTACTACCCCTATAGACCCTGGTCAGAAGTAGTGTACTACCCCTATAGACCCTGGTCAGAAGTAGTGTACTACCCCTATAGGCCCTGGTCAGAAGTATTGTACTACCCCTATAGAACCTGGTCTAAAGTAGTGTACTACCCCTATAGACCCTGGTCAGAAGTATTGTACTGTATAAGGAATAGGGAATATAATGTTATCTGAGATTCAACCCCAGAGTGGGAATTCTTAGGTCTTGTAGCTCTTGACAGTTCCAATCCAGGATTTTTATCACACTGTCCCCAGAGCCTTCGTCTAGCTACTCCACAATTGATGGTCTCACTGCCCGGCCTCACCGCTAGCCTGGTGGGGGAGCTGGATTTGGCACTTCATCTAATGCTTTACCAGAGAACACAGAAGCATGGCTAGGCTGGTCAACTCTTAAGGAGTGGTGCAGTCCCACTCCTCACATATTATTCATGTGTACTGGATGGGAAAGAGACCAAAATTAAAGATAGGAGGACAAAATTCTAAAATAGCAGTGGTCTGGATCCAAACCCATGATGCAGCAGTACGTGTTCCAGAGGCAGCGGCTTAGACCACTAGGCCACAGAATCCACTAGGCCACAGAATCCACTAGAACCCAAAATCCACTAAGCCACAGAATCCACTAGGCCACAGAATCCACTAGGCCACAGAATCCGCTAGGCCACAGAATCCGCTAGGCCACAGAATCCACTAGGCCACAGAATCCACTAGGCCACAGAATCCACTAGGCCACAGAATCCACTAGGCCACAGAATCCACTAGACCTCAGAATCCACTAGGCCACAGAATCCACTAGGCCACAGAATCCACATAATCCACTAGACCTCAGAATCCACTAGGCCACATAATCCACTAGGCCACAGAATCCACTAGGCCACAGAATCCACTAGGCCACAGAATCCACATAATCCACTAGGCCACAGAATCCACTAGGCCACAGAATCCACTAGGCCACAGAATGCACAGAATCCACTAGACCACGAAATTCACAGAATCCACTAGGCACATGCGCCCAATACAACAGGTGTAGACCTTACAGTGAAATGATTACTTACGAGACCCATAGACAGCGCAGTTTAAAAAAATACGGATGAGTATAAGAGTACGGATGAGAATACAAATACGGATGAGAATAAGAGTACGGATGAGAATAAGAGTACGGATGAGAATAAGAGTACGGATGAGAATAAGAGTACGGATGAGAATAAGAGTACGGATGAGAATAAGAGTACGGATGAGAATACGAATACGGATGAGAATAAGAGTACGGATGAGAATAAGAGTACGGATGAGAATACGAATACGGATGAGAATAAGAGTACGGATGAGAATAAGAGTACGGATGAGAATACGAATACGGATGAGAATAAGAGTACGGATGAGAATACGAATACGGATGAGAATAAGTATTGTTGCCTGATCAATACAAATGCCTGGATAACAGTATTCAATTATTTTAGCGTCCACATTATTTCTATCTTGATGTAGCACCCATATGGATCTCGTCAAAAGTAGTGCACTATATAGGGAATAGGATGCATTGGTCCTGGTCAAAAGTAGTGCACTATAATAGGGGGTAGGATGCATTGGCCCTGGTCAACAGTAGTGCACTATATAGGGGGTAGGGAGATATTTTGGGAGGCTGGCAAATATCACATTTCCTTTTAATTTCAACGTGCAGCTATTTGAAATTCTCCCTACATGTTTATCTCATCGCCACCATCCAGCTGCAGTGGAGATTTGGGTGGGAATGTGAAGGTGCCTGGAGTAGACAAGAGTTATTAACCAGATGCATATCTTATGGTCTGATTAGCAGCCGTGATATGTTGCATTAAAACTGGAACAAATCAAGTGGGAGTCTTTCTGGTGTTCCATTGAATATTAATTAAGGCAATTAACGGAGATAAATTGCCATTTAGAATGTAATTGGTAGAGAGATGTCATTGGCAGATTAGACAGAGGCAGGCCAGACAGATGCAGGAAGACAGATGCAGGCCAGACAGAGGCAGGCAGGACACAGGCAGGCAGGACAGAGGCAGGCAGGACAGAGGCAGGCCGGACAGAGGCAGGCCGGACAGAGGCAGGCCGGACAGAGGCAGACAGGACAGAGGCAGGCCAGACAGAGGCAGGCCAGACAGAGGCAGGCCAGACAGAGGCAGGCCAGACAGAGGCAGGCCGGGCAGAGGCAGGCCGGACAGAGGCAGGCCGGACAGAGGCAGGCCGGACAGAGGCAGGCCGGACAGAGGCAGGCCGGACAGAGGCAGGCCAGACAGACGCAGACCAGACAGACGCAGGCCAGACAGATGCAGGCAGAGGCATGCCAGACAGAGGCATGCCAGACAGAGGCATGCCAGACAGAGGCAGGCCAGACAGTCCTCCTGTACTTCACTCTACTACTATATGATCGGGCTTCTCTTTTAACTCTACTGGACTTCATCAACCCACCATAATTCAACCCCAAACACGGTTTTAAAAGAAACCAGTCATTAACTCTGCGCCTAACAACTGTTTTAAAATGCTGCTCAGAATGACGTATGTACAGTAGGACAAGGGTTGAATAGGGTCATGGATAATTAAAAACGAAATAATAAGCAATTCAACAAAATACTGAAACAAATTACTCTTTCAGTGATAACCTAACAAGTTGCAAATTACAGTTGAAATTATTATTTCTACCCAATTGTCTCAACTGGTGGCTTCCGAGTGGCACAGTGGTCTAATGCACTGCATCTCAGTGCAAGAGACGCCATTACAGTCCCTGGTTCAAATCCAGGCTGTATGACATCCGGACGTGATTGGGAGTCCCATAGGTTGGGACACAATTGGCTCAGCGTTGTCCGGGGTAGGCCACCATTGTAAATAAGAATTTGTTCTTATTAACTGACTTGCCTAGTTAAAGATATATATAATTTAAAAAATATCTAGGAACACATTTTAAGATATATAAAAAATAAAAAAAACCTAGCTAAGATTACCTTCCTCAGGATAAGAGATTACGTGTTTTGTACATGAGTTGAAAAGATAATAAAAAGAATGAGACATTAATCAAATGACTTTACTGTTCTTCTAAAAACATTTAGAAGAAGAGAAAACCCATAACATGCAGAGAAACAGTTCAGACCATAGTTTCTACCCGGTTGTCTCTAGGAGACAGCAGCAGGGGGCCTGGGGCTGCCACACCAGAAACAGTTCAGACCATAGTTTCTACCCGGTTGTCTCTAGGAGACAGCAGCAGGGGGCCTGGGGCTGCCACACCAGAAACAGTTCAGACCATAGTTTCTACCCGGTTGTCTCTAGGAGACAGCAGCAGGGGGCCTGGGGCTGCCACACCAGAAACAGTTCAGACCATAGTTTCTACCCGGTTGTCTCTAGGAGACAGCAGCAGGGGGCCTGGGGCTGCCACACCAGAAACAGTTCACACCATAGTTTCTACCCGGTTGTCTCTAGGAGACAGCAGCAGGGGGCCTGGGGCTGCCACACCAGAAACAGATCAGACCATAGTTTCTACCCGGTTGTCTCTAGGAGACAGCAGCAGGGGGCCTAGGGCTGCCACACCAGAAACAGTTCAGACCATAGTTTCTACCCGGTTGTCTCTAGGAGACAGCAGCAGGGGGCCTGGGGCTGCCACACCAGAAACAGTTCAGACCATAGTTTTCTACCCGGTTGTCTCTAGGAGACAGCAGCAGGGGGCCTGGGGCTGCCACACCAGAAACAGTTCAAACCATAGTTTCTACCCGGTTGTCTCTAGGAGACAGCAGCAGGGGGCCTGGGGCTGCCACACCAGAAACAGTTCAGACCATAGTTTCTACCCGGTTGTCTCTAGGAGACAGCAGCAGGGGGCCTGGGGCTGCCACACCAGAAACAGTTCAGACCATAGTTTCTACCCGGTTGTCTCTAGGAGACAGCAGCAGTGGGCCTGGGGCTGCCACACCAGAAACAGTTCAGACCATAGTTTCTACCCGGTTGTCTCTAGGGGACAGCAGCAGGGGGCCTGGGGCTGCCACACCAGAAACAGTTCAGACCATAGTTTCTACCCGGTTGTCTCTAGGAGACAGCAGCAGGGGTCCTGGGGCTGCCACACCAGAAACAGTTCACACCATAGTTTCTACCCGGTTGTCTCTAGGAGACAGCAGCAGGGGTCCTGGGGCTGCCACACCAGAAACAGTTCAGACCATAGTTTCTACCCGGTTGTCTCTAGGAGACAGCAGCAGGGGTCCTGGGGCTGCCACACCAGAAACAGTTCAGACCATAGTTTCTACCCGGTTGTCTCTAGGAGACAGCAGCAGGGGGCCTGGGGCTGCCACACCAGAAACAGATCAGACCATAGTTTCTACCCAGTTGTCTCTAGGAGACAGCAGCAGGGGGCCTAGGGCTGCCACACCAGAAACAGTTCAGACCATAGTTTCTACCCGGTTGTCTCTAGGAGACAGCAGCAGGGGGCCTGGGGCTGCCACACCAGAAACAGTTCAGACCATAGTTTCTACCCGGTTGTCTCTAGGAGACAGCAGCAGGGGGCCTGAGGCTGCCACACCAGAAACAGTTCAGACCATAGTTTCTACCCGGTTGTCTCTAGGAGACAGCAGCAGGGGGCCTGGGGCTGCCACACCAGAAACAGTTCAGACCATAGTTTCTACCCGGTTGTCTCTAGGAGACAGCAGCAGGGGGCCTGGGGCTGCCACACCAGAAACAGTTCAGACCATAGTTTCTACCCGGTTGTCTCTAGGAGACAGCAGCAGGGGGCCTGGGGCTGCCACACCAGAAACAGTTCAGACCATAGTTTCTACCCGGTTGTCTCTAGGAGACAGCAGCAGAGGGCCTGGCGCTGCCACACCAGAAACAGATCAGACCATAGTTTCTACCCGGTTGTCTCTAGGAGACAGCAGCAGGGGGCCTGGGGCTGCCACACCAGAAACAGATCAGACCATAGTTTCTACCCGGTTGTCTCTAGGAGACAGCAGCAGGGGGCCTGGGGCTGCCACACCAGAAACAGTTCAGACCATAGTTTCTACCCGGTTGTCTCTAGGAGACAGCAGCAGGGGGCCTGGGGCTGCACACCAGAAACAGTTCAGACCATAGTTTCTACCCGGTTGTCTCTAGGAGACAGCAGCAGGGGGCCTGAGGCTGCCACACCAGAAACAGTTCAGACCATAGTTTCTACCCGGTTGTCTCTAGGAGACAGCAGCAGGGGGCCTGGGGCTGCCACACCAGAAACAGTTCAGACCATAGTTTCTACCCGGTTGTCTCTAGGAGACAGCAGCAGGGGGCCTGGGGCTGCCACACCAGAAACAGTTCAGACCATAGTTTCTACCCGGTTGTCTCTAGGAGACAGCAGCAGGGGGCCTGGGGCTGCCACACCAGAAACAGTTCAGACCATAGTTTCTACCCGGTTGTCTCTAGGAGACAGCAGCAGAGGGCCTGGCGCTGCCACACCAGAAACAGATCAGACCATAGTTTCTACCCGGTTGTCTCTAGGAGACAGCAGCAGGGGGCCTGGGGCTGCCACACCAGAAACAGATCAGACCATAGTTTCTACCCGGTTGTCTCTAGGAGACAGCAGCAGGGGGCCTGGGGCTGCCACACCAGAAACAGTTCAGACCATAGTTTCTACCCGGTTGTCTCTAGGAGACAGCAGCAGGGGGCCTGGGGCTGCACACCAGAAACAGTTCAGACCATAGTTTCTACCCGGTTGTCTCTAGGGGACAGCAGCAGGGGGCCTGGGGCTGCCACACCAGAAACAGTTCAGACCATAGTTTCTACCCGGTTGTCTCTAGGAGACAGCAGCAGGGGTCCTGGGGCTGCCACACCAGAAACAGTTCACACCATAGTTTCTACCCGGTTGTCTCTAGGAGACAGCAGCAGGGGTCCTGGGGCTGCCACACCAGAAACAGTTCAGACCATAGTTTCTACCCGGTTGTCTCTAGGAGACAGCAGCAGGGGGCCTGGGGCTGCCACACCAGAAACAGTTCAGACCATAGTTTCTACCCGGTTGTCTCTAGGAGACAGCAGCAGGGGGCCTGGGGCTGCCACACCAGAAACAGATCAGACCATAGTTTCTACCCGGTTGTCTCTAGGAGACAGCAGCAGGGGGCCTAGGGCTGCCACACCAGAAACAGTTCAGACCATAGTTTCTACCCGGTTGTCTCTAGGAGACAGCAGCAGGGGGCCTGGGGCTGCCACACCAGAAACAGTTCAGACCATAGTTTCTACCCGGTTGTCTCTAGGAGACAGCAGCAGGGGGCCTGGGGCTGCCACACCAGAAACAGTTCACACCATAGTTTCTACCCGGTTGTCTCTAGGAGACAGCAGCAGGGGGCCTGGGGCTGCCACACCAGAAACAGTTCACACCATAGTTTCTACCCGGTTGTCTCTAGGAGACAGCAGCAGGGGGCCTGGGGCTGCCACACCAGAAACAGTTCAAACCATAGTTTCTACCCGGTTGTCTCTAGGAGACAGCAGCAGGGGGCCTGGGGCTGCCACACCAGAAACAGTTCAGACCATAGTTTCTACCCGGTTGTCTCTAGGGGACAGCAGCAGGGGGCCTGGGGCTGCCACACCAGAAACAGTTCAGACCATAGTTTCTACCCGGTTGTCTCTAGGAGACAGCAGCAGGGGCCTGGGGCTGCCACACCAGAAACAGTTCAGACCATAGTTTCTACCCGGTTGTCTCTAGGGGACAGCAGCAGTGGGCCTGGGGCTGCCACACCAGAAACAGTTCAGACCATAGTTTCTACCCGGTTGTCTCTGAGAGACAGCAGCAGGGGGCCTGGGGCTGCCACACCAGAAACAGTTCAGACCATAGTTTCTACCCGGTTGTCTCTAGGGGACAGCAGCAGGGGGCCTGGGGCTGCCACACCAGAAACAGTTCAGACCATAGTTTCTACCCGGTTGTCTCTAGGAGACAGCAGCAGGGGGCCTGGGGCTGCCACACCAGAAACAGTTCAGACCATAGTTTCTACCCGGTTGTCTCTAGGAGACAGCAGCAGGGGGCCTGGGGCTGCCACACCAGAAACAGTTCAGACCATAGTTTCTACCCGGTTGTCTCTAGGAGACAGCAGCAGGGGGCCTGGGGCTGCCACACCAGAAACAGTTCAGACGATAGTTTCTACCCGGTTGTCTCTAGGAGACAGCAGCAGAGGGCCTGGCGCTGCCACACCAGAAACAGATCAGACCATAGTTTCTACCCGGTTGTCTCTAGGAGACAGCAGCAGGGGGCCTGGGGCTGCCACACCAGAAACAGTTCAGACCATAGTTTCTACCCGGTTGTCTCTAGGAGACAGCAGCAGGGGCCTGGGGCTGCCACACCAGAAACAGTTCAGACCATAGTTTCTACCCGGTTGTCTCTAGGGGACAGCAGCAGTGGGCCTGGGGCTGCCACACCAGAAACAGTTCAGACCATAGTTTCTACCCGGTTGTCTCTGAGAGACAGCAGCAGGGGGCCTGGGGCTGCCACACCAGAAACAGTTCAGACCATAGTTTCTACCCGGTTGTCTCTAGGGGACAGCAGCAGGGGGCCTGGGGCTGCCACACCAGAAACAGTTCAGACCATAGTTTCTACCCGGTTGTCTCTAGGAGACAGCAGCAGGGGGCCTGGGGCTGCCACACCAGAAACAGTTCAGACCATAGTTTCTACCCGGTTGTCTCTAGGAGACAGCAGCAGGGGGCCTGGGGCTGCCACACCAGAAACAGTTCAGACCATAGTTTCTACCCGGTTGTCTCTAGGAGACAGCAGCAGGGGGCCTGGGGCTGCCACACCAGAAACAGTTCAGACCATAGTTTCTACCCGGTTGTCTCTAGGAGACAGCAGCAGAGGGCCTGGCGCTGCCACACCAGAAACAGATCAGACCATAGTTTCTACCCGGTTGTCTCTAGGAGACAGCAGCAGGGGGCCTGGGGCTGCCACACCAGAAACAGATCAGACCATAGTTTCTACCCGGTTGTCTATAGGAGACAGCAGCAGGGGGCCTGGGGCTGCCTAACCAGAAACAGTTCAGACCATAGTTTCTACCCGGTTGTCTCTAGGAGACAGCAGCAGGGGGCCTGGGGCTGCCACACCAGAAACAGTTCAGACCATAGTTTCTACCCGGTTGTCTCTAGGAGACAGCAGCAGGGGGCCTGGGGCTGCCACACCAGAAACAGTTCAAAACATAGTTTCTACCCGGTTGTCTCTAGGAGACAGCAGCAGGGGGCCTGGGGCTGCCACACCAGAAACAGTTCAGACCATAGTTTCTACCCGGTTGTCTCTAGGAGACAGCAGCAGGGGGCCTGGGGCTGCCACACCAGAAACAGTTCAGACCATAGTTTCTACCCGGTTGTCTCTAGGAGACAGCAGCAGGGGGCCTGGGGCTGCCACACCAGAAACAGTTCAGACCATAGTTTCTACCCGGTTGTCTCTAGGGGACAGCAGCAGGGGGCCTGGGGCTGCCACACCAGAAACAGTTCACACCATAGTTTCTACCCGGTTGTCTCTAGGAGACAGCAGCAGGGGGCCTGGGGCTGCCACACCAGAAACAGTTCACACCATAGTTTCTACCCGGTTGTCTCTAGGAGACAGCAGCAGGGGGCCTGGGGCTGCCACACCAGAAACAGTTCAAACCATAGTTTCTACCCGGTTGTCTCTAGGAGACAGCAGCAGGGGGCCTGGGGCTGCCACACCAGAACAGTTCAGACCATAGTTTCTACCCGGTTGTCTCTAGGGGACAGCAGCAGGGGGCCTGGGGCTGCCACACCAGAAACAGTTCAGACCATAGTTTCTACCCGGTTGTCTCTAGGAGACAGCAGCAGGGGGCCTGGGGCTGCCACACCAGAAACAGTTCAGACCATAGTTTCTACCCGGTTGTCTCTAGGAGACAGCAGCAGGGGGCCTGGGGCTGCCACACCAGAAACAGTTCAGACCATAGTTTCTACCCGGTTGTCTCTAGGAGACAGCAGCAGGGGTCTGGGGCTGCCACACCAGAAACAGTTCAGACCATAGTTTCTACCCGGTTGTCTCTAGGAGACAGCAGCAGGGGCCTGGGGCTGCCACACCAGAAACAGTTCAGACCATAGTTTCTACCCGGTTGTCTCTGGGAGACAGCAGCAGGGGGCCTGGGGCTGCCACACCAGAAACAGTTCAGACCATAGTTTCTACCCGGTTGTCTCTGGGAGACAGCAGCAGGGGGCCTGGGGCTGCCACACCAGATACAGTTCAGACCATAGTTTCTACCCGGTTGTCTCTAGGAGACAGCAGCAGGGGGCCTGGCGCTGCCACACCAGAAACAGATCAGACCATAGTTTCTACCCGGTTGTCTCTAGGAGACAGCAGCAGGGGGCCTGGGGCTGCCACACCAGAAACAGTTCACACCATAGTTTCTACCCGGTTGTCTCTAGGAGACAGCAGCAGGGGGCCTGGGGCTGCCACACCAGAAACAGTTCAGACCATAGTTTCTACCCGGTTGTCTCTAGGGGACAGCAGCAGGGGGCCTGGGGCTGCCACACCAGAAACAGTTCAGACCATAGTTTCTACCCGGTTGTCTCTAGGAGACAGCAGCAGGGGTCCTGGGGCTGCCACACCAGAAACAGTTCACACCATAGTTTCTACCCGGTTGTCTCTAGGAGACAGCAGCAGGGGTCCTGGGGCTGCCACACCAGAAACAGTTCAGACCATAGTTTCTACCCGGTTGTCTCTAGGAGACAGCAGCAGGGGGCCTGGGGCTGCCACACCAGAAACAGTTCAGACCATAGTTTCTACCCGGTTGTCTCTAGGAGACAGCAGCAGGGGGCCTGGGGCTGCCACACCAGAAACAGTTCAGACCATAGTTTCTACCCGGTTGTCTCTAGGAGACAGCAGCAGGGGGCCTGGGGCTGCCACACCAGAAACAGTTCACACCATAGTTTCTACCCGGTTGTCTCTAGGAGACAGCAGCAGGGGGCCTGGGGCTGCCACACCAGAAACAGTTCACACCATAGTTTCTACCCGGTTGTCTCTAGGAGACAGCAGCAGGGGGCCTGGGGCTGCCACACCAGAAACAGTTCAAACCATAGTTTCTACCCGGTTGTCTCTAGGAGACAGCAGCAGGGGGCCTGGGGCTGCCACACCAGAACAGTTCAGACCATAGTTTCTACCCGGTTGTCTCTAGGGGACAGCAGCAGGGGGCCTGGGGCTGCCACACCAGAAACAGTTCAGACCATAGTTTCTACCCGGTTGTCTCTAGGAGACAGCAGCAGGGGGCCTGGGGCTGCCACACCAGAAACAGTTCAGACCATAGTTTCTACCCGGCTGTCTCTAGGAGACAGCAGCAGGGGGCCTGGGGCTGCCACACCAGAAACAGTTCAGACCATAGTTTCTACCCGGTTGTCTCTAGGAGACAGCAGCAGGGGTCTGGGGCTGCCACACCAGAAACAGTTCAGACCATAGTTTCTACCCGGTTGTCTCTAGGAGACAGCAGCAGGGGGCCTGGGGCTGCCACACCAGAAACAGTTCAGACCATAGTTTCTACCCGGTTGTCTCTAGGAGACAGCAGCAGGGGGCCTGGGGCTGCCACACCAGAAACAGTTCACACCATAGTTTCTACCCGGTTGTCTCTAGGAGACAGCAGCAGGGGGCCTGGGGCTGCCACACCAGAAACAGTTCAGACCATAGTTTCTACCCGGTTGTCTCTAGGAGACAGCAGTAGGGGGCCTGGGGCTGCCACACCAGAAACAGTTCAGACCATAGTTTCTACCCGGTTGTCTCTAGGGGACAGCAGCAGGGGGCCTGGGGCTGCCACACCAGAAACAGTTCAGACCATAGTTTCTACCCGGTTGTCTCTAGGAGACAGCAGCAGGGGTCCTGGGGCTGCCACACCAGAAACAGTTCAGACCATAGTTTCTACCCGGTTGTCTCTAGGAGACAGCAGCAGGGGGCCTGGCGCTGCCACACCAGAAACAGATCAGACCATAGTTTCTACCCGGTTGTCTCTAGGAGACAGCAGCAGGGGGCCTGGGGCTGCCACACCAAAAAAAGTTCAGACCATAGTTTCTACCCGGTTGTCTCTAGGAGACAGCAGCAGGGGTCTGGGGCTGCCACACCAGAAACAGTTCAGACCATAGTTTCTACCCGGTTGTCTCTAGGAGACAGCAGCAGGGGGCCTGGGGCTGCCACACCAGAAACAGTTCAGACCATAGTTTCTACCCGGTTGTCTCTAGGAGACAGCAGCAGGGGGCCTGGGGCTGCCACACCAGAAACAGTTCAGACCATAGTTTCTACCCGGTTGTCTCTAGGAGACAGCAGCAGGGGGCCTGGGGCTGCCACACCAGAAACAGTTCCCTTGTAGAGGTTACATGTTCTTGCTAATTACAACCTCATGTAAATTACATTAGCCTACGTTAGCTCAACCGTCCCGCGAGGGGGACACTGATCCTGCAGAAATGTAACTGCCCTGAATTCATTCTCCTCCCAACTGGCTCCTAACTGCCCTGAATTCATTCTCCTCCCAACTGGCTCCTAACTGCCCTGAATTCATTCTCCTCCCAGCTGGCTCCTAACTGCCCTGAATTCATTCTCCTCCCAGCTGGCTCCTAACTGCCCTGAATTCATTCTCCTCCCAACTGGCTCCTAACTGCCCTGAATTCATTCTCCTCCCAGCTGGCTCCTAACTGCCCTGAATTCATTCTCCTCCCAACTGGCTCCTAACTGCCCTGAATTCATTCTCCTCCCAGCTGGCTCCTAACTGCCCTGAATTCATTCTCCTCCCAACTGGCTCCTAACTGCCCTGAATTCATTCTCCTCCCAACTGGCTCCTAACTGCCCTGAATTCATTCTCCTCCCAGCTGGCTCCTAACTGCCCTGAATTCATGCTCCTCCCAACTGGCTCCTAACTGCCCTGAATTCATTCTCCTCCCAGCTGGCTCCTAACTGCCCTGAATTCATTCTCCTCCCAACTGGCTCCTAACTGCCCTGAATTCATTCTCCTCCCAACTGGCTCCTAACTGCCCTGAATTCATTCTCCTCCCAACTGGCTCCTAACTGCCCTGAATTCATTCTCCTCCCAACTGGCTCCTAACTGCCCTGAATTCATTCTCCTCCCAACTGGCTCCTAACTGCCCTGAATTCATTCTCCTCCCAGCTGGCTCCTAACTGCCCTGAATTCATTCTCCTCCCAGCTGGCTCCTAACTGCCCTGAATTCATTCTCCTCCCAGCTGGCTCCTAACTGCCCTGAATTCATTCTCCTCCCAGCTGGCTCCTAACTGCCCTGAATTCATTCTCCTCCCAACTGGCTCCTAACTGCCCTGAATTCATTCTCCTCCCAACTGGCTCCTAACTGCCCTGAATTCATTCTCCTCCCAACTGGCTCCTAACTGCCCTGAATTCATTCTCCTCCCAACTGGCTCCTAACTGCCCTGAATTCATTCTCCTCCCAACTGGCTCCTAACTGCCCTGAATTCATTCTCCTCCCAACTGGCTCCTAACTGCCCTGAATTCATTCTCCTCCCAGCTGGCTCCTAACTGCCCTGAATTCATTCTCCTCCCAGCTGGCTCCTAACTGCCCTGAATTCATTCTCCTCCCAACTGGCTCCTAACTGCCCTGAATTCATTCTCCTCCCAACTGGCTCCTAACTGCCCTGAATTCATTCTCCTCCCAGCTGGCTCCTAACTGCCCTGAATTCATTCTCCTCCCAGCTGGCTCCTAACTGCCCTGAATTCATTCTCCTCCCAACTGGCTCCTAACTGCCCTGAATTCATTCTCCTCCCAGCTGGCTCCTAACTGCCCTGAATTCATTCTCCTCCCAGCTGGCTCCTAACTGCCCTGAATTCATTCTCCTCCCAGCTGGCTCCTAACTGCCCTGAATTCATTCTCCTCCCAGCTGGCTCCTAACTGCCCTGAATTCATTCTCCTCCCATGAGGCTCCTAACTGCCCTGAATTCATTCTCCTCCCAGCTGGCTCCTAACTGCCCTGAATTCATTCTCCTCCCGGGCTCCTAACTGCCCTGAATTCATTCTCCTTCCCAGCTGGATCCTAACTGCCCTGAATTCATTCTCCTCCCAGCTGGCTCCTAACTGCCCTGAATTCATTCTCCTCCCAACTGGCTCCTAACTGCCCTGAATTCATTCTCCTCCCAGCTGGCTCCTAACTGCCCTGAATTCATTCTCCTCCCAGCTGGCTCCTAACTGCCCTGAATTCATTCTCCTCCCAACTGGCTCCTAACTGCCCTGAATTCATTCTCCTCCCAACTGGCTCCTAACTGCCCTGAATTCATTCTCCTCCCAACTGGCTCCTAACTGCCCTGAATTCATTCTCCTCTCAACTGGCTCCTAACTGCCCTGAATTCATTCTCCTCCCAACTGGCTCCTAACTGCCCTGAATTCATTCTCCTCCCAACTGGCTCCTAACTGCCCTGAATTCATTCTCCTCCCAACTGGCTCCTAACTGCCCTGAATTCATTCTCCTCTCAACTGGCTCCTAACTGCCCTGAATTCATTCTCCTCCCAACTGGCTCCTAACTGCCCTGAATTCATTCTCCTCTCAACTGGCTCCTAACTGCCCTGAATTCATTCTCCTCCCAACTGGCTCCTAACTGCCCTGAATTCATTCTCCTCCCAACTGGCTCCTAACTGCCCTGAATTCATTCTCCTCCCAACTGGCTCCTAACTGCCCTGAATTCATTCTCCTCCCAACTGGCTCCTAACTGCCCTGAATTCATTCTCCTCCCAGCTGGCTCCTAACTGCCCTGAATTCATTCTCTTCCCAACTGGCTCCTAACTGCCCTGAATTCATTCTCCTCCCAACTGGCTCCTAACTGCCCTGAATTCATTCTCCTCCCAGCTGGCTCCTAACTGCCCTGAATTCATTCTCCTCCCAGCTGGCTCCTAACTGCCCTGAATTCATTCTCCTCCCAACTGGCTCCTAACTGCCCTGAATTCATTCTCCTCCCAGCTGGCTCCTAACTGCCCTGAATTCATTCTCCTCCCAGCTGGCTCCTAACTGCCCTGAATTCATTCTCCTCCCAACTGGCTCCTAACTGCCCTGAATTCATTCTCCTCCCAACTGGCTCCTAACTGCCCTGAATTAATTCTCCTCCCAACTGGCTCCTAACTGCCCTGAATTCATTCTCCTCCCAACTGGCTCCTAACTGCCCTGAATTCATTCTCCTCCCAGCTGGCTCATAACTGCCCTGAATTCATTCTCCTCCCAGCTGGCTCCTAACTGCCCTGAATTCATTCTCCTCCCAGCTGGCTCCTAACTGCCCTGAATTCATTCTCCTCCCAACTGGCTCCTAACTGCCCTGAATTCATTCTCCTCCCAGCTGGCTCCTAACTGCCCTGAATTCATTCTCCTCCCAGCTGGCTCCTAACTGCCCTGAATTCATTCTCCTCCCAGCTGGCTCCTAACTGCCCTGAATTCATTCTCCTCCCAGCTGGCTCCTAACTGCCCTGAATTCATTCTCCTCCCAACTGGCTCCTAACTGCCCTGAATTCATTCTCCTCCCATGAGGCTCCTAACTGCCCTGAATTCATTCTCCTCCCAGCTGGCTCCTAACTGCCCTGAATTCATTCTCCTCCCAGGTGGCTCCTAACTGCCCTGAATTCATTCTCCTCCCAGCTGGCTCCTAACTGCCCTGAATTCATTCTCCTCCCAACTGGCTCCTAACTGCCCTGAATTCATTCTCCTCCCAGCTGGCTCCTAACTGCCCTGAATTCATTCTCCTCCCAGCTGGCTCCTAACTGCCCTGAATTCATTCTCCTCCCAACTGGCTCCTAACTGCCCTGAATTCATTCTCCTCCCAACTGGCTCCTAACTGCCCTGAATTCATTCTCCTCCCAACTGGCTCCTAACTGCCCTGAATTCATTCTCCTCTCAACTGGCTCCTAACTGCCCTGAATTCATTCTCCTCCCAACTGGCTCCTAACTGCCCTGAATTCATTCTCCTCCCAACTGGCTCCTAACTGCCCTGAATTCATTCTCCTCCCAACTGGCTCCTAACTGCCCTGAATTCATTCTCCTCTCAACTGGCTCCTAACTGCCCTGAATTCATTCTCCTCCCAACTGGCTCCTAACTGCCCTGAATTCATTCTCCTCTCAACTGGCTCCTAACTGCCCTGAATTCATTCTCCTCCCAACTGGCTCCTAACTGCCCTGAATTCATTCTCCTCCCAACTGGCTCCTAACTGCCCTGAATTCATTCTCCTCCCAACTGGCTCCTAACTGCCCTGAATTCATTCTCCTCCCAACTGGCTCCTAACTGCCCTGAATTCATTCTCCTCCCAGCTGGCTCCTAACTGCCCTGAATTCATTCTCTTCCCAACTGGCTCCTAACTGCCCTGAATTCATTCTCCTCCCAACTGGCTCCTAACTGCCCTGAATTCATTCTCCTCCCAGCTGGCTCCTAACTGCCCTGAATTCATTCTCCTCCCAGCTGGCTCCTAACTGCCCTGAATTCATTCTCCTCCCAACTGGCTCCTAACTGCCCTGAATTCATTCTCCTCCCAGCTGGCTCCTAACTGCCCTGAATTCATTCTCCTCCCAACTGGCTCCTAACTGCCCTGAATTCATTCTCCTCCCAACTGGCTCCTAACTGCCCTGAATTCATTCTCCTCCCAACTGGCTCCTAACTGCCCTGAATTCATTCTCCTCCCAACTGGCTCCTAACTGCCCTGAATTCATTCTCCTCCCAGCTGGCTCATAACTGCCCTGAATTCATTCTCCTCCCAGCTGGCTCCTAACTGCCCTGAATTCATTCTCCTCCCAGCTGGCTCCTAACTGCCCTGAATTCATTCTCCTCCCAACTGGCTCCTAACTGCCCTGAATTCATTCTCCTCCCAACTGGCTCCTAACTGCCCTGAATTCATTCTCCTCCCAACTGGCTCCTAACTGCCCTGAATTCATTCTCCTCCCAGCTGGCTCCTAACTGCCCTGAATTCATTCTCCTCCCAGCTGGCTCCTAACTGCCCTGAATTCATTCTCCTCCCAGCTGGCTCCTAACTGCCCTGAATTCATTCTCCTCCCAGCTGGCTCCTAACTGCCCTGAATTCATTCTCCTCCCATGAGGCTCCTGTGACAGAAAAAACTCCAAGATGATGTTATAAATCGGTTTATGCGTCAAATAAGGGTTGATGAGTACTCTCTGATTTGTGTCTGTGGTTTGAGTTGGACCTGTGGGGCTTGATCTGACGATTGACTTGATGATAAAACCTACAGCTGGCATTCCATAGGCAGGATGTTGGGTGGTTGTAACTGGGAGAGAGAAGAGTAGAGCAAAGGCCTCAATGGTTCTTAGACATCCTGGCATCTGGGAAATTAGACCAGGGTCGGGGACTTCTTAGGGCTAGGCGTCCCGCTAGTGGGACACCTGTCGACAGCATCCGGTGAGGGCGCGCAATTCAAATAAATATTCGTAATATTAAACATTCATGAACATACAAGTGTCTTATATCGGTTAAAAGCTTAAATTCTTGTTCATCTAACTACGTTGTCCGATTTACAATAGGCTTTACGGTGAAAGCATACCATGAGATTGTCTGAGGACGGCGCCCCACATCAACATATTTTTCAACCAGCACAGGCTTCACAAAATCACAAATAGCGATTAAATAAATCACTTACTTTTGAAAATCTTCCTCTGTTTTTAATCCCAAGGGTCCCAGCTACAACATGAATGGTCTTTTTTTTATATATCTTTATACCCCAAAAAGTAATTGTAGTTGGCGTCATCGATTTCAGTAATCCACTCAATCAACATACAAACAAAGGAGTCCAAAAAGCTACCGCTAAACTTCGTCCAAACAAGTCAAACTACGTTTCTATTTAATCCTCAGGTATCCTAAAATGTAAATAAACTATAATATTTCATACGGAAAGTAGTATGTTCAATAGGAAAGCAAAAGTAGTACGCGCCAAAAGACTGATATTGTTCCGGTGCTCTCTTCACCAAAACTCAAAATTCTTGCTTGTTTTTCAAAAAACAAGCCTGAAGCCTTGAATAAAGACTGTTGACATCAAGTGGAAGCCATAGGAATTGCAATCTGGGAGCCTGAATTACATAGCCTTCCATTGTAAGAGCCTGGGAGCAAAAAACAAATAAGAAAAAAGTAATTGCTTGTGTCTTATTGGTGCCATTTAGTAGTTGTTTCTTTGCAGCATGTCGACCATGAAGGCCTGATTCACACAGTCTCCTCTGAACAGTTGATGTTGAGATGTGTCTGTTACATGAACTCCGTGAAGAATTTATTTTGGCTGCAATCATAGGTGCAGTTAACTCTAATGAACTTATCCTTTGCAGCAGATGTAACTCTTGGTCTTCCTGTGGAAAGGAAGAGAGCCAGCTTCATGAGAGCCAGCTTCATGAGAGCCAGCTTCATGAGAGCCAGCTTCATCATAGCGCTTGATGGTTTTGGGGACTGCATTTGAAGAAACTTTAAAAGTTCTTGAAATCTTCCGGATTGACCTTCATGTTGTAAAGTAATGATGGACTGTCATTTCTCTTTGCGTATTTGAGTTGTTCTTTCAATAATATGGACTTGGTCTTTTACCAAATAGGGCTATGTTCTGTATACCACTCCTACCATGTCACAACACAACTGATTGGCACACCTTTTAATTGAAATGCATTCCAGGTGACTATCTTATGAAGCTGGTTGAGAGAATACCAAGAGTGTGCAAAGCTGTCATTAAGGCAAAGGGTGGCTTCTTTGAAGAATTTCATATATAAAATAATTTTTGATTTGTTTAATTAACACTTTTTTGGTTACTAGCTGATTCCATATGTGTTATTTCATAGTTTTGATATATTCACTATTATTCTAGAACGTAGAAAATAATCCCCCCAAAAACTTGAATGATAATGTGTAGGTGTGTCCAAGCTTTTGACTGGTACTGTACCTATTTTTTTTGTAAATATATGTTATTATATTATTGTCCCCCTACCCCTTCCACCCCTCCCCTAATTGGAGTAAACTAATGGACAACAACATTGAGGCTTCTTCTTCCTGCTTATACATACTATATATATATTTTACAGACACAGTATATTTTACAACAGTTGTATTTTGTTCGTTTTTAGTCCCACCCTTCAGCTCCATTCAACCCCTCCCATCTATCTCTGAACACAATCGATATTGGATTTCTATTTGCCATATATTTTTCAACTGTGCTGTGATGTTTCACAAAAGTTCTGAACCTTTCTATTCTCATAGATTCTACAGATTGTACATTTTAAAAAAAAACGTTATTTTGCTAAGAGTACTATTATATTATTAATCGACTGACTGTGACTTTTTAAATCACCCGGCTAAGGCTGAGAAATCATGGTCAGTGACTAAAGGTTATGGCCTAAGGCTCAGGACCAGATCATCGATTTGTGTGGGGTCCTGTGTGGCTTAGTTGGATGGGCATGGTGCTTAAAAAAGCCAGGGTTGTGGGATGGATTTTCACAGGGTAGGAAAACATGATAAAGTATAAAAATGTAAATTCCTCTGGATAGGAGTGTCTGCTAAATGGCTAAAATGTCAGTTTGTGGATGAGATTAGAGACAGTAAGTGTATAACATAATATGAATAAGATAACTACAGTATTAGAGCGAATGCATTTAACCTGACTGCCTGACTGCGGTATCAGGTTCTACAGCGCCTTCGGGAAAGTATTCACACCCCTTGACTTTTTCCACATTTTTTACGTCACAGTCATATTCTAAAATCTGCCTTATTCTGCTGTAGAGGAAAAATTCCTTGGAGTTACCAGCCTCAGAAAATTGCAGCCCAAATAAATGCTTCACAGAGTTCAGGTAACAGACACGTCTCAACGTCAACTGTTCAGAGGAGACTGAGTGAATCAGGCCTTCATGGTTCAATTGTTTCAAAGAAACCACAACTAAAGGACACCAATAAGAAGAAGAGACTTGCTTGGGCCAAGAAACACGAGCAATGGACATAAGACCCGTGGAAATCGGTCTTTTGTCGGTCTTAAATCTGAAATTATCAAAATTTCAGATTTTGGCTCCAACCAGTGTGTCTTTGTGAGATGCAGAGTAGGTGAACGGATGATCTCAAAATGTGTGGTTCTCACCGTGAAGCATGGAGTAAGAGGTGTGATGGCGTGGGGGTGCTTTGCTGGTAACACTGTCAGTGATTTATTTACAATTCAAGGCACACTTAACCAGCATGGCTACCACAGCATTCTGCAGTGATACACCATCCCATCTGGTTTGCGCTTAGTAGGACTATCATTTGTTTTTAAACAGGACAATGACCCAAAACTTACCTCCAGGCTGTGCAAGGGCTATTTGACCAATGAGAGTGATGGAGTGCTGCATCAGATGACCTGACCTCCATAATCACCCGACCTTAACGTAATTGAGATGGTTTGGGATGAGTTGGACAGCAGAGTGAAGGAAAAGCAGCCAAGAAGTGCTCAGCATATGCTCCTTCAAGACTGTTGGAAAAGCATTCCTCATGAAGCTGGTTGAGAGAATGCCAAGAGTGTGCAAAGCTGTCATCAAGGCAACTGGTGGCTACTTTGAAGAATCTCAAATATAACATTTATTTTGATTTGCTTAACACTTTTTTGGTTACTACATGATTCCATATGTGTTATTTCATAGTTTTGATAACTTCACTCTTATTCTACAATGTATAAGTCTAAAGCTCATACAGTATATTGTTTTATATATGTATATTTACATAATTGTGGGTTTGGAAATTATGCAGACAATTACATTGATGGAAGCCACAATCTATCGGCAATATTAAAGCTGATGTACCCACAGAAAAATATATAACGATAATTAAATAAAATTGATCTGATCCTGAGCCTTAGGCCATAACCCTTAGACATCTGACCACGATTCCTTAGCCTCAGCCCCAGATCCCCAATCCCATAGCCCATAGCCCATAGCCCAGATCCCCAATCCCATAGCCCATAGCTCATAGCCCAGATCCCCAATCCCATGGCCCATAGCCCATACCCCAGATCCCCAATCTCATAGCCCATAGCCCATAGCCCAGATCCCCAATCCCATGGCCCATAGCCCATACCCCAGATCCCCAATCCCATAGCCCATAGCCCATAGCCCATAGCCCAGATCCCCAATCCCATGGCCTATAGCCCATAGCCCAGATCCCCAATCCCATAGCCCATACCCAAGATCCCCAATCCCATAGCCCATAGCCCATAGCCCAGATCCCCAATCCCATAGCCCATAGCCCAGATCCCCAATCCCATTGCCCATAGCTCAGAGCCCAGATCCCCAATCCAATAGCCCGTAGCTCATAGCCCAGATCCCCAATCCCATAGCCCATAGCCCAGATCCCCAATCCCATTGCCCATAGCCCAGAGCCCAGATCCCCAATCCCATAGCCCATAGCCCAGAGCCCAGATCCCCAATCCCATAGCCCAGATCCCCAATCCCATAGCCCCAGATCCCCAATCCCATAGCCCATAGCCCATAGCCCAGATCCCCAATCCCATAGCACATAGCCCATAGCCCAGATCCCCAATCCCATTGCCAATAGCCCATAGCCCAGATCCCAAATCCCATTGCCCATAGCCCAGATCCCCAATCCCATAGCCCCAGATCCCCAATTCCCCTAACCCATAGCCCAGATCCCCAATCCCATAGCCCATGGCCCATAGCCCAGATCCCCAATCCCATAGCCCATAGCCCAGATCCCCAATCCCATAGCCCATAGCCCAGATCCCCAATCCCATAGCCCATAGCCCAGATCCCCAATCCCATAGCCCATAGCCCATAGCCCAGATCCCCAATCCCATAGCCCATAGCCCAGATCCCCAATCCCATAGCCCATAGCCCATAGCCCAGATCCCCAATCCCATTGCCCATAGCTCAGAGCCCAGATCCCCAATCCCATAGCCCAGATCCCCAATCCCATAGCCCCAGATCCCCAATCCCATTGCCCATAGCTCAGAGCCCAGATCCCGTGTAGCAGCACTTTCTAACTCAAATAAAGCAATTGATCTCCAACGAGCTCTGCAGCAGAGTCACAGTGAATCACACTGAATGGAATGTAGATCTTAACGTGTCTCCTTTCAGAGAGATCAGAGCAGACAACAACAGCGCCGTAGCTACCAAGAGGAGGGCTTTAATGAGCCGCTAAATGACGAACAGCGCCGTAGCTACCAATAGGAGGGCTTTAACGAGCCGCTAAATGACGAACAGCGCCGTAGCTACCAAGAGGAGGGCTTTAATGAGCCGCTAAATGACGAACAGCGCCGTAGCTACCAAGAGGAGGACTTTAATGAGCCGCTAAATGACGCACAGCGCCGTAGCTACCAAGAGGAGGGCTTTAACGAGCCGCTAAATGACGAACAGCGCCGTAGCTACCAAGAGGAGGGCTTTAACGAGCCGCTAAATGACGAACAGCGCCGTAGCTACCAAGAGGAGGGCTTTAACGAGCCGCTAAATGACGAACAGCGCCGTAGCTACCAAGAGGAGGGCTTTAACGAGCCGCTAAATGACGAACAGCGCCGTAGCTACCAAGAGGAGGGCTTTAACGAGCCGCTAAATGACGAACAGCGCCGTAGCTACCAAGAGGAGGGCTTTAACGAGCCGCTAAATGACGAACAGCGCCGTAGCTACCAAGAGGAGGGCTTTAACGAGCCGCTAAATGACGAACAGTGCCGTAGCTACCAAGAGGAGGGCTTTAACGAGCCGCTAAATGACGAACAGCGCCGTAGCTACCAAGAGGAGGGCTTTAACGAGCCGCTAAATGACGAACAGCGCCGTAGCTACCAAGAGGAGGGCTTTAACGAGCCGCTAAATGACGAACAGCGCCGTAGCTACCAAGAGGAGGGCTTTAACGAGCCGCTAAATGACGAACAGCGCCGTAGCTACCAAGAGGAGGGCTTTAACGAGCCGCTAAATGACGAACAGCGCCGTAGCTACCAAGAGGAGGGCTTTAACGAGCCGCTAAATGACGAACAGCGCCGTAGCTACCAAGAGGAGGGCTTTAATGAGCCGCTAAATGACGAACAGTGCCGTAGCTACCAAGAGGAGGGCTTTAACGAGCCGCTAAATGACGAACAGCGCCGTAGCTACCAAGAGGAGGGCTTTAATGAGCCGCTAAATGACGAACAGCGCCGTAGCTACCAAGAGGAGGGCTTTAACGAGCCGCTAAATGACGAACAGCGCCGTAGCTACCAAGAGGAGGGCTTTAATGAGCCGCTAAATGACGAACAGCGCCGTAGCTACCAAGAGGAGGGCTTTAACGAGCCGCTAAATGACGAACAGCACCGTAGCTACCAAGAGGAGGGCTTTAACGAGCCGCTAAATGACGAACAGCGCCTTAGCTACCAAGAGGAGGGCTTTAATGAGCCGCTAAATGACGAACAGCGCCGTAGCTACCAAGAGGAGGGCTTTAATGAGCCGCTAAATGACGAACAGCGCCGTAGCTACCAAGAGGAGGGCTTTAATGAGCCGCTAAATGACGAACAGCGCCGTAGCTACCAATAGGAGGGCTTTAATGAGCCGCTAAATGACGAACAGCACCGTAGCTACCAAGAGGAGGGCTTTAACGAGCCGCTAAATGACGGACAGCGCCGTAGCTACCAAGAGGAGGGCTTTAATGACCCGCTAAATGACGAACAGCGCCGTAGCTACCAAGAGGAGGGCTTTAACGAGCCGCTAAATGACGAACAGCGCCGTAGCTACCAAGAGGAGGGCTTTAACGAGCCGCTAAATGACGAACAGCGCCGTAGCTACCAAGAGGAGGGCTTTAACGAGCCGCTAAATGACGAACAGCGCCGTAGCTACCAAGAGGAGGGCTTTAACGAGCCGCTAAATGACGCACAGCGCCGTAGCTACCAAGAGGAGGGCTTTAATGAGCCGCTAAATGACGAACAGCGCCGTAGCTACCAAGAGGAGGGCTTTAATGAGCCGCTAAATGACGCACAGCGCCGTAGCTACCAAGAGGAGGGCTTTAACGAGCCGCTAAATGACGAACAGCGCCGTAGCAACCAAGAGGAGGGCTTTAACGAGCCGCTAAATGACGAACAGCGCCGTAGCTACCAAGAGGAGGGCTTTAACGAGCCGCTAAATGACGAACAGCGCCGTAGCTACCAAGAGGAGGGCTTTAACGAGCCGCTAAATGACGCACAGCGCCGTAGCTACCAAGAGGAGGGCTTTAACGAGCCGCTAAATGACGAACAGCGCCGTAGCTACCAAGAGGAGGGCTTTAATGAGCCGCTAAATGACGAGCAGCGCCGTAGCTACCAAGAGGAGGGCTTTAATGAGCCGCTAAATGACGAACAGCGTTGTAGCTACCAAGAGGAGGGCTTTAATGAGCCGCTAAATGACGAACAGCGCCGTAGCTACCAAGAGGAGGGCTTTAACGAGCCGCTAAATGACGAACAGCACCGTAGCTACCAAGAGGAGGGCTTTAATGAGCCGCTAAATGACGAACAGCGCCGTAGCTACCAAGAGGAGGGCTTTAATGAGCCGCTAAATGACGCCCAAGCCACAGAGACAGAGCGAGTCGTTGATACCTACTGATTACACTTATTGTTTTGTATTCTGAAAACGTTAAGGCTCTGGGGGAATGCAGAATGGCTTCACGGTGGTTGATTACATAGAAATCCCTTGTTAAGAGTCTTTTGGCAGGCAACGAAGGGAGACGTCTCAAAACATGCCATTCATTTCAAAGCCCTGGCGTAATGCCGAGGAAGTCGTCATGTCATAGTCGAGGGCCACAAGGCCTCTTCTTTATTTCTGCAAAATAGTTTCTGCATCTGTCTTCAGATCAGCAATGGTTGGTGACAAGGAAGTAGCAATGTAGCCCTATAGTCTGAAACTGTGTTTTTCTAGGAGGAATCTGACAGTAAGAAATGAATATGGTAATACAACAAAAGCTTTCCAAAATGTCCCTGGATATTTCGTTTTTGTTTATGCCCCTGGAAAGGCAGACATAACGTACTTTCACAGAAACATTTAAATTATTTAACAAGTAACACCACACTTATAGTGCGTAACCGATTGTCATCACTCAGTACCCTCTGAGTACATGGAACAACAACGCAGAACTCTGAGGCTTAATCATCACATTGTATTCTCACAGAGAGCAGAACTATGAGGCTTAATCATCACATTTTACTGTCACAGACAGACAGCAGTAGGGAAAGGGTAAAAGACATGGGCATGTAAACTCCACTCTCTCTCACCCAGCTATAATTACATCAGCCGTGAGTATGCTGTCTGTCAGACGTTTGCATTGAGGGGGCTTCTACAGCCCAAATGGCACACTATTCCCAACATACATTCTTGGCCAAAAGTTTTGAGAATGACACAAATATTAATTTTCACAAAGTCTGCTGCCTCAGTTTGTATGATGGCAATTGGCATAGACTCCAGAATGGTATGAAGAGTGATCAGATGAATTGCAATTAATTGCAAAGTCCCTAACCCTAACCCTAACCCTAACCCTAACCCTAACCCTTTTTTTGGGGTGGATCAGCTTAATATTGCGGAAAGAATGTTGCTTCCAATGTAATTGTCTGCATCATTTCCAATCCCCCATATTTTTTGGGGTAAATATATATATCCATACATGCATGCAAACATATATACATATATACATACACATACCTATATAGACATACATACTTTTTTAAAGAATATACCTTTATTATTATTCCCCGCAACCCTACCACCGCTCCCCCAATTGGAGTAAACTAATAAACACTTCTGCTTTTACCTTCAATTTATACATCTTATACCTATTTTACAGACACAGACTACTTTATAATAGTTCTCTCTTGTTTGTTCTTAGTCCTTCCTCTATTTCTGTTGTCCATCCAATTTTATTTCCACTTGTAACTGTGCTATTTCACAAAAGCTCCGCACCTATACACATTTCACAGATCCCGTATGCCCTACATTGTTTATCTTGTTATTAGTCCCACCCTTCAGTTCCACTCAACCCTTCCCATCTATCTTCCAACATCATCCATTTCGGATTTTTATTTGCCATATATTTTTCAACTGTGCTTTGATGCTTCACAAAAGATTTGAACCTTCCTATTCTCATAGCTTCTACAGATTGTAAATTA
The DNA here is from genome assembly GCF_016432855.1 of Salvelinus namaycush. NCBI lineage: Eukaryota > Metazoa > Chordata > Actinopteri > Salmoniformes > Salmonidae > Salvelinus > Salvelinus namaycush. The sequence continues at coordinate 344,345 of NW_024058120.1, forward strand.
AAAATAAACATTTTTGCTAAAATAATTATTATATTATTGATTGATTGACTATGGCTTTTCAAATCCCCCAGTATTGCTATCTGTAGCGTTAGTTCTAGGCAAATGTTGCAATTCTTCAGCCATTCCTGGACCTGTGACCAAAAACGAGCTACATATGGACAATACCAAAATAAATGATCTAATGACTCTGCCTCCTCACAACAGAATCTGCAGAGCTGGGAAGATTGTATACCCCATATATATAACATTCTATTAGTTGCAAGAATTTTGTACAGTAATTTAAATTGAAAAATTCGAAGTTTTGAATCCGGCGTTGTTTTGCGTATCAATTCATAAACCATGTGCCATGGAATGGGTACATCGAAAATCTCTTCCCAACTATTTTGCAATTTATATGGCACAGCTGTCAGTTTTTTGGTCCTTAAATGAAATTGGTATATGTTTTTATTTATCACACTTTTCTTTAACCATTTATGTTCTTTAATACAGGGCCGACATACAAGTTCCTTACTTTTTTCCCCTTCTACTTGCCTCTTCCATTTTTGTGGTAATGCTGCAATTAATTGGTTGTAATTTTGGGTAGAGCAGACATTTCCATATGTCTGTGTTAGCTGCATGTGTGACATAACTCCACCAGTCCTATTTATGATATCATTCACAAAAATTATACCTTTTTTAAACATTTCTTCGATAAATACAGTTTTTTTATCAATTACTATATTTGAATTTAACCACAATATTTGTTGTACTATTTGTTCCGTCCTTTCAGGTGGATTAAACTGAAATTGCAACCAACTTTCTAAGGCTTGTTTAAAAAATAAGGATATTTTGGAGATTATTTCCTTTTCAAACAACCGAAAGTGAGCAGGTGTAATCTGAATAAAGGGAAAAAGGCCCTTCTTGAACATAGGATGAGACATTCGTACCAATTTACTAGAGAACCAGTTTGGATTTAAGTATAACTTTTGTATGACTGATGCCTTTAGTGAGAGGTCTAATGCTTTAATATTTAATAATTTCTGCCCTCCGAATTCATATTCGTTATATAAATAGGCCCTTTTAATTTTATCTGGCTTGCCGTTCCAAATAAAATGGAATATTTTTTGTTCATATAATTTAAAAAGCAGGTCACTAGGTGTAGGCAAAACCATAAGCAAATAGGTAAACTGTGATATGACTAAAGAGTTAATCAGGGTGATTTTTCCACAAATAGACAAGTATTTTCCTTTCCATGGTAGCAAGATCTTATCTATTTTTGCTAACTTTCTATAAAAATTTATTGGAGTGAGATCATTTCTTTCTTTTGGGATTTTTATACCGAGTATGTCCACATCTCCGTCAGACCATTTAATTGGTAAACTACATGGCAATATAAAATGTGTATTTTTTAGTGATCCAATACGTAATATGGTACATTTATCATAATTTGGTTTTAATCCAGAGAGGATAGCAAAGGTATCTAGATCCTCTATGAGGCCGTGGAGAGACTCTAGTTGTGGTTTTAAAAGAAAACATGAATCATCAGCGTACAATGACACCTTAGTTTTTAAGCCACGGATTTCTAATCCATTAATATTAATGTTTGATCTAATTTTAACAGCTAACATTTCGATGGCAATAATAAATAGATATGCCGATAGTGGACAACCTTGTTTTACTCCTCTAGATAGTTTAAAACTTTCTGAGATGTAGCCATTATTTACTATTTTACACCTAGGGTTACTATACATAATTTTAACCCATTTTATAAGAGATTCCCCAAATTTGAAATATTCTAGGCATTTATATATAAACTCCAGTCGTACTTTATCAAAAGCCTTTTCAAAATCAGCTATGAAAACCAGACCTGGTGTCCCCGATATTTCATAGTGTTCTATTGTTTCCAGTACTTGCCTTATATTATCTCCAATGTATCGTCCATGTAAAAAACCTGTCTGATTAGGATGAATAATATCTGACAAAACTTTTTTTATTCTATGCGCCAAGCATTTTGCTAGGATTTTTGCATCACAACACTGAAGTGTAAGAGGTCTCCAATTTTTTAATTGGACTGGATCTTTATATATACCACTTGGGTCCTGTTTCAGTAATAACGATATCAGACCTTCTTGTTGCGTGTCTGATAATCTACCATTTATATAGGAGTGGTTAAAACAAGCTAATAATGGTCCTTTGAGTATATCAAAAAAAGTTTTGTATACTTCCACTGGTATGCCATCCAGCCCTGGAGTTTTCCCATCCTTAAAGGCCCCAATTGCATCAAGCAGTTCCTCCTCTGTAATTTGGCCTTCACATGAGTCTTTCTGTACAGATGTTAATTTTACATTATTAATAGGAAAAAAATCCATACAATTAGTTTCAGTTAGTGGAGATGGAGGAGCCTGAAACGAAAACATATTCTTAAAGTACTTTACTTCCTCTTTCAAAATATCATTTGGTGAATCATGCGTGACTCCATCATTTTTAACAAGTTTTAATACATTTTTTTTGGTAGCATTTCTATATTGAAGATTGAAAAAGAATTTGGTGCATTTTTCCCCATATTCCATCCAGTTCGCTTTATTTTTATAATATATTACACTGGATCTTTCTTGAATAAGTTCCTCCATTTCTTTTTGTTTTTCCTCTAACTTATTCTGTGCCTCTATGGTACTGTTTTTATTGCTATCTAACTGTACTGTTAGTCCTTCAATTTCCTTTGTTAATATGGACTCTTTTGATCTAAATTCCCTTTGTTTTATAGATGAGTACTGAATTGCATGGCCTCTAAAGGCACACTTAAAAGTGTCCCATACAATAAGGGGATCTGCTGTACCTATGTTATGTCTGAAAAAGTCAGTTATAAAATCTTCTGTCCTAGTTCTAAACAATTTATCATCTAGTAGACTTTGATTAAATTTCCAATATCCTCGCCCACGTGGAAATTCTGTAAGAGAAATATATATGCCAATTATGTGATGATCCGACAACATTCTGTCCCCTATCAACACTTTTTTAACTTTTGGTGCCAGAGAGAATGGTATAAGAAAGTAGTCAAGACGACTAGCTTGATTCAGCCTCCGCCATGTATATCTCACTAAATCAGGGTATTTAAGTCTCCATATATCCACTAATTCCAATATATCCATGACATTCATGATTTCCTTAAGTGCCTGAGGGTGATAGTTTGTAGTGTGATTTCCTTTCCGGTCTATAGAGGTATTTAAGACCGTATTAAAATCTCCCACTATAATAATAGAGTCTAGTGTTGCTTGTAGAGTTGATAAATTCTTATATATATTTTCAAAGAAGCTTGGATCATCATTATTCGGACCGTATAGGTTAACAAGCCATATTTGTTTATTGTCCAATAACATATTTAAAATAATCCATCTACCTTGAGGATCTGTTTGGACAATTTGCACATTTGGATCAAAATTATTGTTAATTAAAACCATCACCCCTTTTGAATTTCTTTGCCCATGGGAGAAATATATTTTGCCCCCCCAGTTCTTTTTCCACAAAACTTCATCTAAAACTGTTGAATGGGTTTCCTGTAAACAATAGATATTATAATCCTTCTCTTTTAGCCAGGTAAATACTGATCGTCTTTTCTTATTATCTGCTAAGCCATTACAATTGTAACTGGCTATACTTATTTCACCACTTACCATAATGAGACACACCTTTCATTCTTTTAATCAGAATATATTTTTGTAAACGTACTATTAAAAAGTAACATAATGATTGAGTGTCTATATAGTTGTACCATGATATTTGCATTTCTACTAAGTAAACCTCCAATTGGTCCCTACTATTCCACCCGCTAAAAGGCCTCATCTCGAGATGGCTTGTCATCCCAATGCCCGGTAGACCACCCTCGACCCCCTGTATCCCATAGCCCTGAACCGACTGGGATCCATTCTTTGAAAAGAGCATACAGTGCCATTTACCGAATTGAAGAAGATCAATTACCATATGCATTTCCATTGCCCTCACCTCGATTTGTATTATATATATCTGTGGATCATCCTCTATTGTCCCTAACATCTTTTACTTCTTCCTTCGCAACAGTTGTGGGATACACACATACACCCACACACACTCAGCCCTTACCCCCACACAACCATAAGCTCACTTTCTCAACAATTGCACCATCCCAGAGCCCAACTCAAGATGGGTCATGATTTACAAATGCACTTGCAGTTGCAGCTGCATGAGAAGGCCTGCAAGACCGCACAAAAAATTAGCAAAAATTGAGAGATTTATTTACCATTGTCATATCCTAGATAATGGAGGTCAAATGTACACCTTATTCCTGAAACACCCACAATACGGCCACCCGTCATGACCATGTCCCCACGCATCTCCATGCAGTCCGACTTTGATTTTGTGCCGCCAGGGCCACAATAATATACCCCCTCTCTGAATGTCCGAGTGTGACCCCCTCCCCATGGGTTACTGCAGCTAGTGTTGCCAGCACTGCCACTGCCTGGGTGGGGGCACCCCACCGGAATCCCCACCGGCTAGGTACAAGGTCGTCAAGGTTCTCATTAGCAGCTTTGAGAATTTCCTTGTATATTATGCTCTCCCTTTATGGGGCTTTGGCTTTGCAGGACCAACCCTGCCAAGCAGGCTCAGAATCTTGAGGGGGCAGTGCTGCTCTTGGTCTCTGACCTCATTTTAGCTGCATACAGACCGCTTACAGCGGGCACATAAAACAGTTAGGGACTTCTCCTTAGTATCTGGGTCATTCAGGTGGGTGTCTAGGGTATAGTGCCATGGACCGTACCATTAAAACAGGATAATAAATAATTAGATATAATTTATAAAAAAATAAATAAAAAATGTAGTTCTCCATGATAGGACAATAAATAAATAAGATGTATAATTCATTATAAAAGTATATCCATCATCTGAACAACATTGAAAGCCCTCTCATACCCGGCTCACAGCAATACATTGGCTCTGGGATATGCAACCATTTCATTACTCACTCACTCAACTTTCCAAACATAACAAATAAAATAAAAAATAAACACAAACCATACCATCCACACATACTGTGCCTTCTGTTTACTTAGTTTTTATCTTCACTATGTTGAATTAGTGCTTGTGTGTTCAATTAGTTATATGTGAAGATTTATAGAAAAGCTATATTTTTTATTGTATTGTTACAATCAGTAACCGGGCTTGAATTGTGTTTATTTCCCTCGTCTATGAGAACTTTGTAATTTTTAAAATAACCATGGAGTAGTCTTTGTGTCTCTGAACAACTGGTTATCAATATATAGTTTATCAACGACGAGAGCTACTCGTTTCGCTTTTAATCTATTTTCTTTGAAAATTGGATACAGAACTTTGCGCCGTTCTGCAATTTCCTTCGGAAACTGATCATTCATGCCAATTTTGGTCCCAGCAAGTCTTTTACCCAGGCTTTTAACCATTATTTTATCTTTAAATGTCCCTCTTTGCCATGCAGATGAACTGAATCCCCAAAAACATATCCACTGAATCTCAGCCCTGCCACAAAAGGACCAGCTGACATCATGTCAGTGATTCTCTCGTTAACACAGGTGTGAGTGTTGACGAGGACAAGGCTGGAGATCACTCTGTCATGCTGATTGAGTTCGAATAACAGACTGGAAGTTTCAAAAGGAGGGTGGTGCTTGGATTCATTATTCTTCCTCTGTCAATCATGGTTACCTGAAAGGAAACACGTACCGTCATCATTGCTTTGGACAAAAAGGGCTTCACAGGCAAGGATATTGCTGCCAGTAAGATTGCACCTAAATCAACCATTTATCGGATCATCAAGAAGTTCAAGGAGAGCGGTTCAATTGTTGTGAAGAAGGCGTCAGGGCGCCCAAGAAAGTCCAGCAAGCACCAGGACCGTCTCCTGAAGTTGATTCAGCTGCGGGATCAGGGCACCACCAGTACAGAGCTTGCTCAGGAATGGCAGCAGGCAGGTGTGAGTGCATCTGCACGGACAGTGAGGCGGAGACTTTTGGAGGATGGTCTGGTGTCAAGAAGGGCAGCAAAGAAGCCACTTCTCTCCAGGAAAAACATCAGGGACAGACTGATATTCTGCAGAAGGTACAGGGATTGGACTGCTGAGGAATGGGGTAAAGTCATTTTCTCTGATGAATCCCCTTTCCGATTGTTTGGGGCATCCGGAAAAAAGCTTGTCCGGAGAAAACAAGGTGAGCGCTACCATCAGTCCTGTGTCATGCCAACAGTAAAGCTTCCTGAGACCATTCATGTGTGGGGTTGCTTCTCAGCCAAGGGAGTGGGCTCACTCACAATTTTGCCTAAGAACACAGCCATGAATAAAGAATGGTACCAACACATCCTCCGAGAGCAACTTCTCCCAACCATCCAGGAACAGTTTGGTGACAAACAATGCCTTTTCCAGCATGATGGAGCACCTTGCCATAAGGCAAAAGTGATAACTAAGTGGCTCGGGGAACAAAACATCTATATTTTGGATCCATGGCCAGGAAACTCCCCAGACCTTAATCCCATTGAGAACCTGTGATCCGTCCTCAAGAGGCGGGTGAACAAACAAAAACCCACAAATTCTGACAAACTCCAAGCATTGATTATGCAAGAATGGGCTGCCATCAGTCAGGATGTGGCCCAGAAGTTAATTGACAGCATGCCAGGGCGGATTGCAGAGGTCTTGAAAAAGAATGGCCAACACAGCAAATATTGACTCTTTGCATCAACTTCATGTAATTGTCAATAAAAGCCTTTGACACTTATGAAATGCTTGTAATTATACTTCAGTATTTCATAGTAACATCTGACAAAAATATCTAAAGACACTGAAGCAGCAAACTTTGTGGAAATTAATATTTGTGTCATTATCAAAACTTTAGGCCACGACTGTAGTGCACTACTTTTGACTAGAACCCATTGGGCCCTGTTTAAAAGTAGTGCACTACATTTTTTTATTATTTTTTTATTTAACCTTTATTTAACCAGGTAGGCAAATTGAGAACACGTTCTCATTTACAATTGCGACCTGGCCAAGATAAAGCAAAGCAGTTCGACACATACAACAACACATAGTTACACATGGAGTAAAAACAAACATATAGTCAATAATACAGTGAAAAAATAAGTCTATATACAATGTGAGCAAGTGAGGTGAGATAAGGGAGGTGAAGGCAAACAGATATATGTATAAATAAATAAAAATATAAAAAGGCCATGGAGGCGAAGTGAGTACAACACAGCAAGTAAAATAAAAACTAAAAAAACACTGGAATGGTTGGTTTGCATTGGAAGAAAGTGCAAAGTAGAGACAGAAATAATGGGGTGCAAAGGAGCAAAATAAATTAATAAATAAATACAGTAGGTAAAGAGGTAGTTGTTTGGGCTAAATTGTAGATGGGTTATGTACAGGTGCAGTAATCTATGAGCTGCTCTGACAGCTGGTGCTTAAAGCTAGTGAGGGAGATAGGTGTTTCCAGTTTCAGAGATTTTTGTAGTTCGTTCCAGTCATTGGCAGCAGAGAACTGGAAGGAGAGGCGTCCAAAGGAAGAATTGGTTTTGGGGGTGACTAGAGAGATATACCTGCTGGAGCGCGTGCTACAGGTAGGTGCTGCTATGGTGACCAGCGAGCTGAGATAAGGGGGGACTTTACCTAGCAGGGTCTTGTAGATGACCTGGAACCAGTGGGTTTGGCGACGAGTATGAAGCGAGGGCCAGCCAACGAGAGTGTACAGGTCGCAGTGGTGGGTAGTATATGGGGCTTTGGTGACAAAACGGATGGCACTGTGATAGACTGCATCCAATTTATTGAGTAGGGTTTTGGAGGCTATTTTGTAAATGACATCACCGAAGTCGAGGATTGGTAGGATGGTCACTTTTACAAGGGTATGTTTGGCAGCATGAGTAAAGGATGCTTTGTTGCGGAATAGGAAGCCAATTCTAGATTTGACTTTGGATTGGAGATGTTTGATGTGGGTCTGGAAGGAGAGTTTACAGTCTAACCAGACACCTAGGTATTTGTAGTTGTCCACATATTCTAAGTCAGAGCCGTCCAAAGTAGTGATGTTGGACAGGCGGGCAGGAGCAGGCAGCGATCGGTTGAAGAGCATGCATTTGGTTTTACTTGTATTTAAGAGCAGTTGGAGGCCACGGAAGGAGAGTTGTATGGCATTGAAGCTCGCCTGGAGGGTTGTTAACACAGTGTCAAAAGAAGGGCCAGAAGTATACAGAATAGTGTCGTCTGCGTAGAGGTGGATCAGAGAATCACCAGCAGCAAGAGCGACATCATTGATGTAAACAGAGAACAGAGTCGGTCCAAGAATTGAACCCTGTGGCACCCCCATAGAGACTGCCAGAGGCCCGGACAACAGACCCTCCGATTTGACACACTGAACTCTATCAGAGAAGTAGTTGGTGAACCAGGCGAGGCAATCATTAGAGAAACCAAGGCTGTCGAGTCTGCCAATGAGGATGTGGTGATTGACAGAGTCAAAAGCCTTGGCCAGGTCAATGAATACGGCTGCACAGTATTGTTTCCTATCGATGGCGGTTACGATATCGTTTATGACCTTGAGCGTGGCTGAGGTGCACCCATGACCAGCTCTGAAACCAGATTGCATAGCGGAGAAGGTGTGGTGTGATTCGAAATGGTCGGTAATCTGTTTGTTGACTTGGCTTTCGAAGACCTTAGAAAGGCAGGGTAGGATAGATATAGGTCTGTAGCAGTTAGGGTCAAGGGTGTCCCCCCCTTTGAAGAGGGGGATAACCGCAGCTGCTTTCCAATCTTTGGGGATCTCAGACGACACGAAAGAGAGGTTGAAGAGGCTAGTAATAGGGGTGGCAACAATTTCAGCAGATAGTTTTAGAAAGAAAGGGTCCAGATTATCAAGCCCGGCTGATTTGTAAGGGTCCAGATTTTGCAGCTCATTAAGAACATCAGCTGACTGTATTTGGGAGAAAGAGAAATGGGGAAGGCTTGGGCGAGTAGCAGAGGGGAGGGCAGTGCTGTTGTCCGGGGTAGGGGTAGCCAGGTGGAAAGCATGGCCAGCCGTAGAAAAATGCTTATTGAAATTCTCAATTATAGTGGATTTGTCGGTGGTGACAGTGTTTCCTATCTTCAGAGCGGTTGGAAGCTGGGAGGAGGTGTTCTTATTCTCCATGGACTTTACGGTGTCCCAGAACTTTTTTGAATTTGTGTTGCAGGAAGCAAATTTCTGCTTGAAAAAGCTAGCCTTGGCTGTTCTAACTGCCTGTGTATATTGGTTTCTGGCTTCCCTGAAAACGGGGGCTGTTCGATGCTAATGCAGAACGCCATAGGATGTTTTTCTGTTGGTTAAGGGCAGTCAGGTCAGGAGAGAACCAAGGGCTATATCTGTTCCTGGTTCTAAATTTCTTGAATGGGGCATGCTTATTCAAGATGGTGAGGAAGGCATTTTTAAAAAATGACCAGGCATCCTCTACTGACGGGATGAGATCAATATCCTTCCAGGATACCCCGGCCAGGTCGATTAGGAAGGCCTGCTCGCTGAAGTGTTTCAGGGAGCGTTTGACAGTGATGAGTGGAGGTCGTTTGACCGCTGACCCATTACGGATGCAGGCAATGAGGCAGTGATCGCTGAGATCTTGGTTGAAAACAGCAGAGGTGTATTTGGAGGGCAAGTTTGTTAGGATGATATCTATGAGGGTACCCGTGTTTACGGAATTGGGGTGGTACCTGGTAGGTTCATTGATAATTTGTGTGAGATTGAGGGCATCAAGCTTAGATTGTAGGGTGGCTGGGGTGTTGAGCATGTTCAAATTTAGGTCGCCTAGCAGCACGAGCTCTGAAGATAGATGGGGGGCAATCAGTTCACATATAGTGTCCAGAGCACAGCTGGGGGCAGAGGGTGGTCTATAGCAGGCGGCAACGGTGAGAGACTTGTTTTTAGAGAGGTGGATTTTTAAAAGTAGAAGTTCAAATTGTTTGGGAACAGACCTGGATAGTATAACAGAACTCTGCAGGCAGTCTTTGCAGTAGATTGCAACACCGCCCCCTTTGGCCGTTCTATCTTGTCTGAAAATATTGTAATTGGGGATAAAAATGTCTGAATTTTTGGTGGTCTTTCTAAGCCAGGATTCAGACACGGCTAAAACATCCGGGTTGGTAGAGTGTGCTAAAGCAGTGAACAAAACAAACTTAGGGAGGAGGCTTCTAATGTTAACATGCATGAAGCCAAGGCTATTACGGTTACAGAAGTCATCAAAAGAGAGCGCCTGGGGAATAGGAGTGGAGCCAGGTACTGCAGGGCCTGGATTCACCTCTACATCACCAGAGGAACAGAGGAGAAGTAGGATAAGGGTACGGCTAAAAGCTATGAGAATTGGTCGCCTAGAGCTATTAGAGCAGAGAGTAAAAGGAAGTTTCTGGGGGCGATAAAATAGTTTAAAGGAATAATGTACAGACAAAGGTATGGTAGGATGTGAATACAGTGGAGGTAAACCTAGGTATTGAGTGATGATGAGAGAGATCTTGTCTCTAGAAACATCATTGAAACCAGGTGATGTCATCGCATATGTGGGTGGTGGAACTGAGAGGTTGGATATGGTATAGAGAGCAGGGCTAGAATCTCTACAGTGAAATAAGCCAATAAACACTAACCAGAACAGCAATGGACAAGGCATATTTACATTAAGGAGAGGCATGCTTAATCGAGTGATCAATAAGGGTCCAGTGAGTAGAGGTTGGTTGGGGTCGTGGCGATCCAGACAGCTGGCCGGGTATATGGCTATCGGTAGCAGCATAGGATGGAGGTCTGTTTGTAGATACCTCGTGCGTTTCCGTCGGTAGGTTCCGTGTAGTGGGGTTTTGTTCAGATAGCAGCCGATAAGACAGCTAACGATTAGCGGGCCTCAGATGAGCGTTCAGGTAACGTCGGGACGGAGGTGCCGGTTGGATAAATCCCTCGGGCAGATAACGTCGGCAGTCAGTCGTGAAGGCCCGGTGGGGTTCCGTATCTGCAGCAGCAACAAAAGAAACGGGTCCGGATGGTGATGGAACTCCTCAGCTGGCTAGCTCCAGCATGATTTGAGTTTGCTCCGGGGTCGACGTAAGCCAATAGTCACACGGTATGCAGCTAGCTAGCTGCGAAATCAAGGTGCAAGTGTCCAGAGCCTGCGGTTGGAATCCGGGGAAACTGAGAGAAAAAAAAGTCCCGGAATGCTCCGGTCCGAGTCGCGTTGCACAAAAGTGCCGGTAGATTATCGAGCTAAAGGAATAGCTGATGACCGCAAAACGTGGGCAGCTGAAACACCAACGCTAGCCAGCAAACCGGCTAATTTCGGGGCAGCTACAGATTAGCTTCTGGCTAGCTATCGGAGTAGCTTCTGGTTAGCTTTCAGGCTAGCTTCTGAATTAGCCCCTGGCTATCTTCCACGATGGATTTTCAGATTGAGGTAAATAATACTTATTGTAATTGGTGAAGCGGGTTGCAGGAAAGCTTTTGCAGGAAAGCTTTTGTAGTTGAGTTCTTGGATAATAAAATAAATTAAAGATATGTGAAGAAAAGGTGTAAATATATATACATACAGGACACGACACGACAATACGGAAAAAGACGTCTGAACTGCTAAGCCACCTTGGAACGAATGGACATAAGGAATATGCTGCCATTTGAGAGGCAGACCAGGCTACACTGTGGCCATCGTGGCTGATTCAGGTTATGGGCCCTATCCTAAAGATCCTACGATCATGTGAACTGGCTGTGTGAACTAGTCTGACCTGCCTGGCTGGCTGTGTGAACTAGTCTGACCTGCCTGGCAGGCTGTGTGAACTAGTCTGACCTGCCTGCTTGGCTGTGTTAACTAGTCTGACCTGCCTGCCTGGCTGTGTTAACTAGTCTGACCTGCCTGGCTGGCTGTGTTAACTAGTCTGATCTGCCTGGATGGCTGTGTTTACTAGTCTGACCTGCCTGCCTGGCTACGTGAACTAGTCTGATCTGCCTGGCTGGCTGTGTTAACTAGCCTGATCTGCCTGGCTGGCTGTGTTAACTAGTCTGACCTGCCTGCCTGGCAATATGAGCTAGTCTGACATGCCTGCTTGGCTACGTGAACTAGTCTGACCTGCCTGGCTGGCTGTGTTAACTAGTCTGGCCTGCCTGCCTGGCTGGCTGTGTTAACTAGTCTGACTTGCCTGCCTGGCTGGTTGTGTTAACTAGTCTGACCTGCCTGGCTGGCTGTGTTAACTAGTCTGACCTGCCTGCCTGGCTGGCTGTGTTAACTAGTTTGACCTGCCTGCCTGTCTAGCTGGCTGTGTTAAATAGTCTGACCTGCCTGCCTGGCTGGTTGTGTTAACTAGTCTGACGTGCCTGCCTGGCTGGCTGTGTTACCTAGTTTGACCTGCCTGCCTAGCTGGCTGTGTTAACTAGTCTGACTTGCCTGCCTAGCTGGCTGTGTTAACTAGTCTGACATGCCTGCCTGCCTAGCTGGCTGTGTTAACTAGTCTGACATGCCTGCCTGGCTGGCTGTGTGAACTAGTCAGACCTGCCTGCCTGGCTGTGTGAACTAGTCTGACCTGCCTGCCTGGCTGTGTGAACTAGTCTGACCTGCCTGCCTGGCTGTGTTAACTAGTCAGACTTGCCTGCTTGTCTGTGTTAACTAGTCAGACCTGCCTGCCTGGCTGTGTTAACTAGTCAGACCTGCCTGCCTGGCTATGTGAACTAGTCTGACCTGCCTGTCTGGCTGTGTTAACTAGTCAGACCTGCCTGCCTGGCTGTGTTAACTAGTCAGACCTGCCTGCCTGGCTGTGTTAACTAGTCAGACCTGCCTGGCTGGCTGTGTTAACTAGTCTGACCTGCCTGCCTGGCTATGGGAACTAGTCTGACCTGCCTGCCTGGCTATGTGAACTAGTCAGACCTGCCTGCCTGGCTGTGTTAACTAGTCAGACCTTTCTGCCTGGCTGTGTTAACTAGTCAGACCTGCCTGCCTGGCTGTGTTAACTAGTCAGACCTTTCTGCCTGGCTGTGTTAACTAGTCAGACCTGCCTGCCTGGCTGTGTGAACTCGTCTGGATAATTCATAGTCCCTTGGAGACCATCCTGGCTGATGGTTATTGAGCTAGGCCTCATCGACCTCCCTCTGACTGTATCCTAAATGACACCCTATGCCCTATATGGTGCACTAGTTTTTAACCAGAGCCCTATTGGGGGAATTGGGTCCCATTGAATGATCCATAATTCCACAGAGGGACCGGTGTGTATGGCACTGTGGCGGCACTGGGGCGGCGGAGTCAAACAGTGAGGTAATGGGGTCACCGCCGACACGGAGGAAAAGACAGACAACAGGCCTGCTGGGTAGTTAGCAGGGGGGCTAACTATGATTGACAGCCCTGCTGTAGCCGTTATGTAACTAGCCCCCACTAGGTACTGTAGATATTCTTTGTAATGGTGTTTAAACAGCAGGGCTGTCCAACCCTATTCCTAGAGGAAAACCCTACTGGAGGTTTTCACTCCGTTCCCAATGGTAACGAACCTGATTCAGCTAATCAACCAGCTAATTATTTGGAGCTGAATGTGATAAGTTTACCTTAGTTGAGTACAATGACTGGAAGTCTCTCTGGATAAGAGTTTGCTAAATGACTTCCATTTATATATATATATTTATATATATATATTGCAAAGAAAAGGAAGTATCATTTTGCAGGATATCTTGTATTTATATGTTAGCATTCCCAGTATACAGAAATGGAAACGCTGAACTAATTACAAAGCTCGGGGAAGTGCTGTTTGGCATGCAGGTGTTGAGCTGGCATATTCTACTGCCTGCCACATCTATCTTGGCCAAAACGCCATCCCTCTATTTCCTTTACTTGTACCTGGCTGCCAGAGAAAAGTAGCTTAGTGAACATTACAGAGATTTAGGCCTGCTGTCTTGGAGCTTTGAACTGAGTCCCAAATGACACCCTATTCCCTATATGGTCCACTACTGTTGACCAGGGCCCTATTCCCTATATGGTACACTACTGTTGACCAGAGCCCTATTCCCTATATGGTCCACTACTGTTGACCAGAGCCCTATGAGCCCTAGACAACAGTAGTGCACTACATTTACAAAAAATAAAAAATAAATGTAGGGAATAGGGTACCGTTTGAGACGTGCCCCTAGGCTCTCTCTGTCTTCAGATCTGAAGCGGCTCGTCTCCCTCTCTGTAGTACGACATGCCTAGGGCCAGGTATCAGCAATGGAATGGGAATAAACCTCCGTGGACTATAATCCCATTTAAAGTGATGCTCCTGGACTTTTGTATCATTTCAGCCAGTAGTTTTGGAAGTGGTGCTCACGAACCAAAACGGAATCCCTGTTTTATGTGTATGTATGTCATCCAATTGTGTACTACGTCATCCAATTGTGTACTACGTCATCCAATTGTGTACTACAGTGCCTTCAGCAAGTATTCATACTCCTTGACTTTTTCCACGTTGTTACAGCCTACATTCAAAATGGATTCAATCTCACCCATCTACACAAAATACTGTTAATGACAAGGTGGAAACATGTTTTTAGAAATGTTTGCTAATAAATTGAACATGAAATACAGAAATATCTCATTTGTGGCTGTGAGTCTTTCTGGGTAAGTCTCTAAGAGCTGTGAGTCTTTCTGGGTAAGTCTCTAAGAGCTGTGAGTCTCTCTGGGTAAGTCTCTAAGAGCTGTGAGTCTCTCTGGGTCTCTAAGAGCTGTGAGTCTCTCTGGGTCGGTCTCTAAGAGCTGTGAGTCTCTCTGGGTAAGTCTCTAAGAGCTGTGAGTCTCTCTGGGTCTCTAAGAGCTGTGAGTCTCTCTGGGTCTCTAAGAGCTGTGAGTCTCTCTGGGTCTCTAAGAGCTGTGAGTCTCTCTGGGTCTCTAAGAGCTGTGAGTCTCTCTGGGTCTCTAAGAGCTGTGAGTCTCTCTGGGTCTCTAAGAGCTGTGAGTCTCTCTGGGTCTCTAAGAGCTGTGAGTCTCTCTGGGTCTCTAAGAGCTGTGAGTCTCTCTGGGTCTCTAAGAGCTGTGAGTCTCTCTGGGTCTCTAAGAGCTGTGAGTCTCTAAGAGCTGTGAGTCTCTCTGGGTCTCTAAGAGCTGTGAGTCTCTCTGGGTCTCTAAGAGCTGTGAGTCTCTCTGGATCTCTAAGAGCTGTGAGTCTCTCTGGGTCTCTAAGAGCTGTGAGTCTCTCTGGGTCTCTAAGAGCTGTGAGTCTCTCTGGGTCTCTAAGAGCTGTGAGTCTCTCTGGGTCTCTAAGAGCTGTGAGTCTCTCTGGGTCTCTAAGAGCTGTGAGTCTCTCTGGGTCTCTAAGAGCTGTGAGTCTCTCTGGGTCTCTAAGAGCTGTGAGTCTTACTGGGTCTCTAAGAGCTGTGAGTCTCTCTGGGTCTCTAAGAGCTGTGAGTCTCTCTGGGTCTCTAAGAGCTGTGAGTCTCTCTGGGTCTCTAAGAGCTGTGAGTCTCTCTGGGTCTCTAAGAGCTGTGAGTCTCTCTGGGTCTCTAAGAGCTGTGAGTCTCTCTGGGTCTCTAAGAGCTGTGAGTCTCTCTGGGTCTCTAAGAGCTGTGAGTCTCTCTGGGTCTCTAAGAGCTGTGAGTCTTTCTGGGTCTCTAAGAGCTGTGAGTCTCTCTGGGTCTCTAAGAGTTGTGAGTCTCTAAGAGCTGTGAGTCTCTCTGGGTCTCTAAGAGCTGTGAGTCTCTCTGGGTCTCTAAGAGCTGTGAGTCTTCCTGGGTCTCTAAGAGCTGTGAGTCTTACTGGGTCTCTAAGAGCTGTGAGTCTTACTGGGTCTCTAAGAGCTGTGAGTCTTACTGGGTCTCTAAGAGCTGTGAGTCTCTCTGGGTCTCTAAGAGCTGTGAGTCTCTCTGGGTCTCTAAGAGCTGTGAGTCTCTCTGGGTCTCTAAGAGCTGTGAGTCTCTCTGGGTCTCTAAGAGCTGTGAGTCTCTCTGGGTCTCTAAGAGCTGTGAGTCTCTCTGGGTCTCTAAGAGCTGTGAGTCTCTCTGGGTCTAAGAGCTGTGAGTCTTTCTGGGTCTCTAAGAGCTGTGAGTCTCTCTGGGTCTCTAAGAGCTGTGAGTCTCTCTGGGTCTCTAAGAGCTGTGAGTCTCTCTGGGTCTCTAAGAGCTGTGAGTCTCTCTGGGTCTCTAAGAGCTGTGAGTCTCTCTGGGTCTCTAAGAGCTGTGAGTCTCTCTGGGTCTCTAAGAGCTGTGAGTCTCTCTGGGTCTCTAAGAGCTGTGAGTCTCTCTGGGTCTCTAAGAGCCTTGATTGTGCAACATTTGCCGATTTTTTTCTTTTCAAAATGATTTCAGGTCAAATTGGTTGTTGATCATTGCTACCACGACTACCATTTTCATGGCTTGCCATAGATTTTTAAATAGATTTAAGTCAAAACTGTAACTCGGCAACTCAGGAACATTCACTGCCTTCTTGGTAAGCAACTCCAGTGTAGATTTGAACTCGGTCTTCCTCTAGGATTTTGCCTGTGCTTAGCTCCATTCCGTTTCTTTTTTATCCTGAAAAACTCCCCAGTTCTTAACGATTACAAGCATACCCATAACATGATGCCACCACTATACTTGAAAATATGGAGAGTGTTACTCAGTAATGTGTTGTACTGGATTTACCACCAAACATAACCCGTTGTATTCATGACAAAAAGTATATTGCTTAGTGCCTTGTTACAAGTATTTGGATTCTGTACAGGCTTTGTTCTTTTCACTCTGTCAATTAGGTTAGTATTGTGGAGTAACTATAATGTTGTTGATCCATCCTCAGTTTTCTCCTTTCACAGCCATTAAACTCTGTAACTGTTTTAAAGTCACCATTGACCTCATGGTGAAATCCCTGAGTGGTTTCCTTCCTCTCCAGCTACTAAGTTAGGAAGGACGCCTGTATCTTTGTGGTGACTGTTGATGCACGATCCAAAGTGTAATTTATGACTTCCCGATGCTCAAAGGGATAGTCACTATCTGCTTTTCATGTTTATTTTCACCCCATCTAACAATAGGTGCCCTCCTTTGCAAGGCATTGGAAAACCTCTCTGGTTTTTCTGGTTGAATCTGTGTTTTAAATGCACTGCTCGACAGAGGGATCTTACAGAGAGATGTAGAGAGATGAGGTAGTCATTAAAAGAATCATGTTAAACACTATTATTCCACACAGAGTCCATGTGACTTATTATGTGAATTGATGTGAAGCACATTGTGAAGCACATTTTTACTCCTGCACTTATTTAGGCTTGCCATAATGAAGGGGTTGAATAGCTATTTACTAATTTCAGCTTTACATTTGTAATTAAATTTATAACAATTTCAAAAAACATAATTCCACTTTGACATTGTAGGGTACTGTGTGTAGGTCAGTGACAAAATGTGGGAAAAATAAATGACTACTGTCTGAAGGCACTGAAAGTATATGACTAAATCAAATCAAATTTCAAATCAAATGTGTTTATAAAGCCCTTTCTACATCAGCCGATGTCAGAAAGTGCTGTACAGAAACTCATTCTAAAACACCAAACAGCAAGCAATACAGATGTAGAAGCACGGTGGCTAGGAAATTCTCCCTAGAAAGGCCAGAACCGAGGAAGAAACCTAGAGAGGAATGAGGCTATGAGGGGTGGCCAGTACTCTTCTGGCTGTGCCGGGAGGAGATTATAAACAAACATGGCCAAGATGTTGAAATGTTCATAGATGACCAGCAGGGTCAAATAATAATAATCACAGTGTTTGTAGAGGGTGCAACAAGTCAGCACCTCAGGAGTAAATGTCAGTTGGCTTTTCATAGCCTATCATTCAGAGTTACTCTACCGCTCCTGCGGTCTCTAGAGAGTTGAAAACAGCAGGTCTGGGACAGGTAGCACGTCCGGTGAACAGGTCAGGGTTCCATAGCCACAGGCAGAACAGTTGAAACTGGAGCAGCAGCATGGCCAGGTGGACTGGGGACAGCAAGGAGTCATCATGCCAGGTAGTCCTGAGGCATGGTCCTAGGGCTCAGGTCCTCCGAGAGAGAGAAAGAGAGAGAGAAAGAGAGAAAAAGAGAGAGAAAAAGAGAATTAGAGGGAGCATACTTAAATTCACACAGGACACTGGATGAGAGGAGAAGTACTCCAGATATAACAGACTGACCCTAGCCCCCCGACACATAAACTACTGCAGCATAAATACTGGAGGCTGAGACAGGAGGGGTCAGGAGACACTGTGGCCCCATCCGATGATACCCCCGGACAGGGCCAAACAGGCAGGATATAACCCCACCCACTTTGCCAAAGCACAGCCCCCACACCACTAAAGGGATATCTCCAACCACCAACCACCAACTTACTGCCCTGAGACAAGGCCGAGTATAGCCCACGAAGATCTTCCCCATGGCACGAACCCTAGGGGGGCTACAACCTGGACAGGAAGATCACGTCAGCGACACAACCCACTCAAGTGACGCACCTCTCCTAAGGACGGCATGGAAGAGCACCAGTAAGCCAGTGCCTCAGCCCACGTAATATTGTTAGAGGCAGAGAATCCCTTTGGAGAGAGGGGACTACTGTCTGAAGAGACTGACAGTATATGACTACTGTCTGAAAGCACTGCATGTCATCCATTGCGTATGATACGTTACATCCCGCAGACATTACAATTTTTTTTTGCAATTCGGCATGTTAAGTTACAAATCCAATTCGTGCAATATGTTAAGATACCGGACTTTCATCTTCATGAAAGGGATTCTATTCAGCTAATGGTCTCACTGATTTAAAATCTGCAGCCCAAATGCCATTCAATTTATATTGCAATGTTTTAATCAAGGCCCGATGGGCTCTGGTCAAAAGTAATGCACTATATAGGGAATAGGGTGCCATTTGGGATGTAAATCTGGAGCAGAGCTGGAAAACGCTACAGAGAATGACAGGAGAACATCTTGAAACACTTAGCAACAGTAGAGGAGGGATTAGTTACAGTAGAGGAGGGATTCGTTACAGTAGAGGAGGGATTAGTTACAGTAGAGGAGGGATTAGTTACAGTAGAGGAGGGATTAGTTACAATAGAGGAGGAATTAGTTACAGTAGAGGAGGGATTAGCAACAGTAGAGGAGGGATTAGTTACAATAGAGGAGGGATTAGTTACAGTAAAGGAGGGATTAGTTACAGTAAAGGAGGGATTAGTTACAATAGAGGAGGGATTAGTTACAGTAGAGGAGGGATTAGTTACAGTAGAGGAGGGATTAGTTACAGTAGAGGAGGGGTTAGCTACAGTAGAGGAGGGATTAGCTACAAGAGAGGAGGGATTAGTTACAGTAGAGGAGGGATTAGCTACAGTAGAGAAGGGATTAGTTACAGTAGAGGAGAGATTAGCTACAGTAGAGGAGGGATTAGTTACAGTACATGAGGGATTAGCTACAGTAGAGGAGGGATTAGCTATAGTAGAGGAGGGATTAGTTACAGTAGAGGGGGGATTAGCTACAGTAGAGAAGGGATTAGCTACAGTAGAGAAGGGATTAGTTACAGTAGAGGAGGTATTAGTTACAGTAGAGGAGGGATTAGTTACAGTACATGAGGGATTAGCTACAGTAGAGGAGGGATTAGTTACAGTAGAGGATGGATTAGCTACAGTACAAGAGGGATTAACTACAGTCCAGGAGGGATTAGCTACAGTACATGAGGGATTAGCTACAGTACATGAGGGATTAGTTACAGTAGAGGAGGGATTAGCTACAGTAGAGAAGGGATTCGTTACAGTAGAGGAGGGATTAGTTACACTAGAGGAGGGATTAGCTACATTTACATTTACATTTAAGTCATTTAGCAGACGCTCTTATCCAGAGCGACTTACAAATTGGAAAGTTCATACATATTCATCCTGGTCCCCCCGTGGGAATTGAACCCTACGTGAGAGGTGGGATTAGTGAGAGCTACATGAGAGGAGGGATTAGTTACAGTGGAGGAGGGATTAGTTACAGTAGAGGAGGGATTAGTTACTGTAGAGGAGGGATTAGTTACAATAGAGGAGGGATTAGTTACAGTAGAGGAGGGATTAGTTACAATAGAGGATGGATTAGTTACAATAGAGGAGGGATTAGTTACAGTAGTGGAGGAATTAGTTACAATAGAGGAGGGATTAGCTACAATAGAGGAGGGATTAGCTACAGTAGAGGAGGGATTAGCTACAGTAGAGGAGGGATTAGTTACAGTAGAGGAGGGATTAGTTACAGTAGAGGAGGGATTGGTTACTGTAGAGGAGGGATTAGTTACTGTAGAGGAGGGATTAGTTACAATAGAGGAGGGATTAGCTACAGTAGAGGAGGGATTAGCTACAGTAGAGGAGGGATTAGTTACAATAGAGGAGGGATTAGTTACTGTAGAGGAGGGATTAGTTACAATAGAGGAGGGATTAGTTACAATAGAGGAGGGATTAGTTACAATAGAGGAGGGATTAGTTACAATAGAGGAGGGATTAGTTACAATAGAGGAGGGATTAGTTACAATAGAGGAGGGATTAGTTACAATAGAGGAGGGATTAGTTACAATAGAGGAGGGATTAGTTACAGTAGTGGAGGAATTAGTTACAATAGAGGAGGGATTAGTTACTGTAGAGGAGGGATTAGTTACAATAGAGGAGGGATTAGTTACAGTAGTGGAGAAATTAGTTACAATAGAGGAGGGATTAGTTACTGTAGAGGAGGGATTAGTTACAATAGAGGAGGGATTAGTTACAGTAGTGGAGGAATTATCTTAAAATATATACATTTTTTACCTTTATTTAGGAAAGTCAGTTAAAAACAAATTCGTATTTACAATGACGGCCTAGCAAACGTGAAAAGGCCTCCTAATGGAATGGGGGCTGGGATTAAAAATAAAAATAAATGAAATAAAAATACAGGACAAAACACATATCACGTCAAGAGAGACAACACAACACTACATAAAGAGAGAGACAACACAACACTACATAAAGAGAGAGACAACACAACACTACATAAAGAGAGAGACAACACAACACTACATAAAGAGAGAGACAACACAACACTACATAAAGAGAGAGACAACACAACACTACATAAAGAGAGAGACAACACAACACTACATAAAGAGAGAGACAACACAACACTACATAAAGAGAGAGACAACACAACACTACATAAAGAGAGAGACAACGCAACACTACATAAAGAGAGAGACAACACAACACTACATAAAGAGAGAGACAACACAACACTACATAAAGAGAGAGACAACACAACACTACATAAAGAGAGAGACAACACAACACTACATAAAGAGAGAGACAACACAACACTACATAAAGAGAGAGACAACACAACACTACATAAAGAGAGAGACAACACAACACTACATAAAGAGAGAGACAACACAACACAACACTACATAAAGAGAGAGACAACACAACACTACATAAGAGAGACCTAAGACAACAACACAGCAAGGCAGCAACACATGACAACACAGCATGGTAACAACACAACATGACAACAACATGGTAGCAACACAACATGACAACAACATGGTAGCAACACAACAAGGCAGCAGCACAACATGGTAGCAACACAACATGGTAGCAACACAACATGACAACATGGTAGCAACACAACATGGTAGCAACACAACATGGTAGCAACACAGCATGGTAGCAACACAACATGGTAGCAACACAACATGGTAGCAACACAGCATGGTAGCAACACAACATGGTAGCAACACAACATGGTAGCAACACAACATGGCAGCAACACAACAAGGCAGCAACACAACATGGTAGCAGCACAACATGGTAGCAACACAACATGGTAGCAACACAACATGGTAGCAACACAACATGGTAGCAGCACAACATGGTAGCAACACAACATGGTAGCAGCACAACATGGTAGCAACACAACATGGTAACAACACAACATGGTAGCAACACAACATGGTAGCAACACAACATGGTAGCAACACAACATGGTAGCAACACAACATGGTAGCAACACAACATGGTAGCAACACAAAACAGGGTACAAACATTGTTGGGCTCAGACAACAGCACAAAGGGCAAGACGGTAGAGACAACAAAACGTCCTGCAAAGCAGCCACAACTGTCAGTAAGAGTGTCCATGATTGAGTCTTTGAATGAAGAGATGGGAGATAAAACTGTCCAGATTGAGTGTTTGTTGCAGCTCGTTCCAGTCGCTATCTGCAGCGAACTGAAAAGATGAGCGACCCTGGGATGTGTGTGCTTTGGGGACCTTTAACAGATTGTGACTGGCAGAACGGGTGTTGTATGTGGAGGATGGGGGCTGCAGTAGATATCTCAGATAGGGGGGAGTGAGGCCTAAGAGGGTTTTAAAAATAAGCATCAACCAGTGGGTCTTGCGACGGGTATACAGAGATGACCAGTTTACAGAGGAGTACAGAGTGCAGTGATGTGTCCTATAAGGAGCGTTGGTGGCAAATCTGATGGCCGAATGGTAAAGAACATCTAGCCGCCCTTACCTGCCGATCTATAAATTATGTCTCCATAATCTAGCATGGATTAGATGGTCATCTGAATCAGGGTTAGTTTGTCAGCTGGGGTGAAAGAGGAGCGATTATGATAGAGGAAACCAAGTCTAGATTTAACTTTAGCCAGCAGTTTTGCTGAAGTAGAGCTATTGTGGAGGAGGGATTGGCTACAGTGGAGGAGAGATTGGCTACAGTAGAGGAGGGATTGGCTACAGTGGAGGAGGGATTGGCTACAGTGGAGGAGGGATTGGCTACAGTGGATGAGGGATTGGCTACAGTGGAGGAGGGATTGGCTACAGTGGAGGAGGGATTGGCTACAGTGGAGGAGGGATTGGCTACAGTGGAGGAGGGATTGGCTACAGTGGAGGAGGGATTGGCTACAGTGGAGGAGGGATTGGCTACAGTAGAGGAGGGATTGGCTACAGTGGAGGAGGGATTGGCTACAGTAGAGGAGGGATTGGCTACAGTAGAGGAGGGATTGGCTACAGTGGAGGAGGGATTGGCTACAGTAGAGGAGGGATTGGCTACAGTAGAGGAGGGATTGTCTATAGTGGAGGAGGGATTGGCTACAGTGGAGGAGTGATTGGCTACAGTGAAGGAGGGATTCGCTACAGTGAAGGAGTGATTGGCTACAGTGGAGGAGTGATTGGCTACAGTGGAGGAGTGATTGGCTACTGGAGGAGGGATTGGCTACAGTGGAGGAGGGATTGGCTACAGTGGAGGAGGGATTGGCTACAGTGGAGGAGGGATTGGCTACAGTGGAGGAGGGATTGGCTACAGTGGAGGAGTGATTGGCTACAGTGGAGGAGGGATTGGCTACAGTAGAGGAGGGATTGGCTACAGTGGAGGAGGGATTGGCTACAGTGGAGGAAGGATTGGCTACAGTGGAGGAGGGATTGGCTACTGGAGGAGTGATTGGCTACTGGAGGAGGGATTGGCTACAGTGGAGGAGGGATTGGCTACAGTGGAGGAGGGATTGGCTACAGTGGAGGAGTGATTGGCTACAGTAGAGGAGGGATTGGCTACAGTGGAGGAGGGATTGGCTACAGTAGAGGAGGGATTGGCTACAGTGGAGGAGGGATTGGTTACAGTGAAGGAGTGATTGGCTACAGTGAAGGAGTATTTGGCTACAGTGGAGGAGGGATTGGCTACAGTGGAGGAGGGATTGGCTACAGTGGAGGAGGGATTGGCTACAGTAGAGGAGGGATTGGCTACAGTGGAGGAGGGATTGGTTACAGTGAAGCAGTGATTGGCTACAGTGAAGGAGTATTTGGCTACAGTGGAGGAGGGATTGGCTACAGTGAAGGAGGGATTGGCTACAGTGGAGGAGGGATTGGCTACAGTAGAGGAGGGATTGGCTACAGTGGAGGAGGGATTGGCTACAGTAGAGGAGGGATTGGCTACAGTAGAGGAGGGATTGGCTACAGTGGAGGAGGGATTGGCTACAGTGGAGGAGTGATTGGCTACAGTGAAGGAGGGATTCGCTACAGTGAAGGAGTGATTGGCTACAGTGGAGGAGTGATTGGCTACAGTGGAGGAGGGATTGGCTACTGGAGGAGTGATTGGCTACTGGAGGAGGGATTGGCTACAGTGGAGGAGGGATTGGCTACAGTGGAGGAGGGATTGGCTACAGTGGAGGAGGGATTGGCTACAGTAGAGGAGGGATTGGCTACAGTGGAGGAGGGATTGGCTACAGTAGAGGAGGGATTGGCTACAGTGGAGGAGGGATTGGTTACAGTGAAGGAGTGATTGGCTACAGTGAAGGAGTATTTGGCTACAGTGGAGGAGGGATTGGCTACAGTGGAGGAGGGATTGGCTACAGTGAAGGAGTGATTGGCTACAGTGGAGGAGTGATTGGCTACAGTGGAGGAGTGATTGGCTACAGTGGAGGAGGGATTGGCTACAGTAGAGGAGGGATTGGCTACAGTGGAGGAGGGATTGGCTACAGTGAAGGAGTGATTGGCTACAGTGGAGGAGGGATTGGCTACAGTGGAGGAGGGATTGGCTACAGTGGAGGAGTGAGTGGCTACAGTAGAGGAGTGAGTGGCTACAGTGGAGGAGGGATTGGCTACTGGAGGAGGGATTGGCTACAGGAGGAGGGATTGGCTACAGTGGAGGAGGGATTGGCTACAGTGGAGGAGGGATTGGCTACAGTGGAGGAGGGATTGGCTACAGTGGAGGAGTGATTGGCTACAGTGGAGGAGGGATTGGCTACAGTAGAGGAGGGATTGGCTACAGTGGAGGAAGGATTGGCTACAGTGGAGGAAGGATTGGCTACAGTGGAGGAGGGATTGGCTACTGGAGGAGTGATTGGCTACTGGAGGAGGGATTGGCTACTGGAGGAGGGATTGGCTACAGTGGAGGAGGGATTGGCTACAGTGGAGGAGTGATTGGCTACAGTAGAGGAGGGATTGGCTACAGTGGAGGAGGGATTGGCTACAGTAGAGGAGGGATTGGCTACAGTGGAGGAGGGATTGGTTACAGTGAAGGAGTGATTGGCTACAGTGAAGGAGTATTTGGCTACAGTGGAGGAGGGATTGGCTACAGTGGAGGAGGGATTGGCTACAGTGAAGGAGTGATTGGCTACAGTGGAGGAGGGATTGGCTACAGTGGAGGAGGGATTGGCTACAGTGGAGGAGGGATTGGCTACAGTGAAGGAGTGATTGGCTACAGTGGAGGAGGGATTGGCTACAGTAGAGGAGGGATTGGCTACAGTGGAGGAGGGATTGGCTACAGTAGAGGAGGGATTGGCTACAGTGGAGGAGGGATTGGCTACAGTAGAGGAGGGATTGGCTACAGTAGAGGAGGGATTGGCTACAGTGGAGGAGGGATTGGCTACAGTGGAGGAGTGATTGGCTATTGTGAAGGAGGGATTCGCTACAGTGAAGGAGTGATTGGCTACAGTGGAGGAGTGATTGGCTACAGTGGAGGAGGGATTGGCTACTGGAGGAGTGATTGGCTACTGGAGGAGGGATTGGCTACAGTGGAGGAGGGATTGG
Source organism: Salvelinus namaycush (assembly GCF_016432855.1). Lineage (NCBI taxonomy): Eukaryota > Metazoa > Chordata > Actinopteri > Salmoniformes > Salmonidae > Salvelinus > Salvelinus namaycush. Next base: position 369,785 of record NW_024058120.1, read on the forward strand.
CTACAGTGGAGGAGGGATTGGCTACAGTGGAGGAGGGATTGGCTACAGTAGAGGAGGGATTGGCTACAGTGGAGGAGGGATTGGCTACAGTAGAGGAGGGATTGGCTACAGTGGAGGAGGGATTGGTTACAGTGAAGGAGTGATTGGCTACAGTGAAGGAGTATTTGGCTACAGTGGAGGAGTGTCACGTTCCTGACCTGTTGTCTGTTAGTTTTTGTATGTGTTAGTTGTTCAGGACGTGAGTTTGGGTGGGCAGTCTATGTTTTCTGTTTCTATGTTGGTTAATGGGTACCTAATATGGTTCTCAATTAGAGGCAGGTGGTTTTCATCTCCTCTGATTGAGAATCATATTAAGGTAGGTGGTGTCACATTGTTTGTTTGTGGGTGGTTGTCTCCTGTGTCAGTGTCTGTATGTTACGCCACACGGGACTGTTTTCGGTTTTGTTTGTTCGTTCGTTTTATGTAGTCAGTTTTCCTGTTATTGCGTTCTTCGTGTTTCATGTAAGTTCGTCATCCAGGTCTGTCTACATCGTTTATTTGTTTTGTTAATTATTCAAGTGTAGTTCGTTTTTTCGTCTTGTTTAAATAAATCATGTCATCACACAACGCTGCATTTTGGTTCAATCCCTGCTCCTCCTCTTCGGATGAAGAGGAGGAGGAAAGCCGTTACAAGGAGGGATTGGCTACAGTGGAGGAGGGATTGGCTACAGTGAAGGAGTGATTGGCTACAGTGAAGGAGGGATTGGCTACAGTGAAGGAGGGATTGGCTACAGTAGAGGAGGGATTGGCTACAGTGGAGGAGGGATTGGCTACAGTGGAGGAGGGATTGGCTACAGTAGAGGAGTGATTGGCTACAGTGGAGGAGGGATTGGCTACTGGAGGAGTGATTGGCTACTGGAGGAGGGATTGGCTACAGTGGGGGAGGGATTGGCTACAGTGGAGGAGGGATTGGCTACAGTGGAGGAGTGATTGGCTACAGTGGAGGAGTGATTGGCTACAGTGGAGGAGGGATTGGCTACAGTGGAGGAGGGATTGGCTACAGTGGAGGAGGGATTGGCTACAGTGAAGGAGTGATTGGTCCATAATAAAACATGTCCTTGTCTCACCTCTTCTTTTTCGTTTACCACTTTATGTGAATTTTGAATTATTAGAATTTGTCTGAGAGACGGACGGATTATTAAACAGGCCTTTTGCTAAATGTTTGTCAGTGCAGTGTGATAATATTTTAATTAATCCGTTTCCAAAAAGAACAAATTGTAAACTTTCATTCAATATTTTGGCCAGTGATTACTAGAGAATGGACAACCACATTCAGATTATGCTTCAGTAGTCATTTGGGGCATGTGAAAACCAATTACATTCTGTAGTAAATGCCTTGCATGAAGTCCACCTTAAACAAAAGATGAAGAATTGTATTGAAGAATTATACAGAGCGTAATCTACAGGGCTGTATTCCCTGAGGGGTTACGTGATTGGAAAATGTCAACGGTCAGTTTTGTGATGACTCCATCAAGAGGTATTGTAGCAGAAAAAGATTGCACAGGGTAATTTTTCATCCAACATTAGAAAAGGTTACTTTGAACAAAACTTTGGAGTCCAGTTTTAACTGCAACAGATCAGATAAAGTCCTAGAAAAAAAGAACCATTAAATTAGGAATTTAGGTCATTAGTTTTCCAGTAATAATAATAGATATATTCTATTAAAATGTGTCAAGTATTACGGAACTTTTCCTTTGCAAACTTCTTGAAATTCAAAACCACAAAAAATAGTTTTGCTCTGTCT